>NC_136019.1:19605380-19832880 GCF_048128805.1 Centroberyx gerrardi
GCCAAACCGCCAAGTAGGGGAACCCCGCTGAGGCGAACAGTCAAATATGAAAACAGATTCATCAGCCTGTAAGAAGCCGACGGGCCCATCGATCCCACAGCGAACCGACACTTATCCCGAACGCAAATCACTCGTTGACACACGAATGAGTAGAACCGATTCATCGGGACCTGACTGATTGTGCGCCAACTCCCGCTGCGCACGCACGTCGTAGCTTGATGCAGCACAGTGACACATTTACTTAGACGCTGCAATGTGTTTCCCCTTTAGGCTAGAAAACATTTGGCTTGGCAAAATGCAGCAGGCCTACATTTATTCCAAATGTGATGCCGCTGGTACAGTAAATGGCCACCAACATGGCAATGACTTGCAAGTGGATGAGGAATGCTTTGAGGAAGATGGTGGGCTTCGAAACAAGAAAGACCACTCCCAAACGCCGATGATACCCAACAATACATTAGTGAAAATTTGTGTACAAAGTACCGGCTACATTTGAATACAAAGCTTGGGCCGAGACACATATATTTATCTTAGAGAGTGCTTGGGGAGGAGGGGTGGGAGGTTGTCTGACTGAAAATAAGAGAGAGAGAGAGAGAGAGAGAGAGAGAGAGAGGAAATTAATTCCAAATGGGAACTAGTCTGCCACGGACAATGCAACCCAGCTAGTGCGCATCTGTCCATCAACACACAGACACACACGCTTCTGTACACACTGCGCTCTGAATGCATAAGAGAACGCAAACAAACATGACGCGTGCTGTGCATAGTATGTACATGCGCGCATGGGTTCGACACACACCTCCGCCGTGCGCTACGAGGTTCATTTGAGGAGCGAGGAAGGGTCTGGTTTGGGTGAAGAACCAAGGGAGGAGAAGACGAGGAGGAGGAGGGGAGGATGGGGGGGCGCTGCTCTCCAACATCAACACAGATGGAAGTCATTTGTGTCTCAACAAGAGGACTGGCCCAGATTCTGCCCAAGCGGAGCAGCAACGGAGCACCGGTTGCTCACGCAGCCCATGTTGAGGCCACGTACCTAGATGCAACCAGTGATGTGACTGGAATACGGGAATATAGGCCGCTGATGTAAAAAAAACAATGAGACAGCGCTTCTGTTGGTAAGGCGTGGCCGAGCCAAAACATTGATGGGCTATAGCTGAAGTACTTTAATGCAAATTCTGATGTATAGAGTTAGAAAGGCTGAATGGAAGCGCTTATTTTTGGTAAAAATGTTCTCGCTTGAGTGAGAAAAAGTTTTGTCGACACTAAAATAATGCAATAAACAGCAATGGAAAGGCATTTGTTGAATAAATAATGACATAGGCTTGGTTCAATCTCATTGTACCACATGCTGAAATGTCTGTAACATGTCTGTCCACCGCAACCTCCAGAAATGTCATGAATGATGTCACTCCCATGTATAAAGCACCCATCATAGTTGGATGGCCATTAGTCGGTGCATTAGTGCAGATCCATAGTAACTTACCCAATACAAATCAATTGAAAGCCTATGGAAGCCTATTTGTTTGCTTCAACGCAGCTGGTGGAAACGTACCTAATTTACATTTTATTTTTCAGGACATGTCAAAAGCTCAAAATTCCCTTTGATACTTTGATGGAAACATAGTTCATGTGTTAGTGGCTGAGGCAGTAAGGGTGTTGATGGCAATGTATTTCATGTCAAAGATAAAAGAGGAATTTTGTATAGCATAAATCGCAGACAGAAAGAAAAAGAGTGAGAGGGAGACTCTTCTAGTCCTGCAAGACTTCAGTCGGATTTAGTCACACTTGTTGGTCATTATGATTTAATTAGAGCCAGACCTCGCTTTGCATGTGTGTTAAACTGTGTGTGTGTGTGTGTGTGTGTGTGTGTGTGTGTGTGTAGGTGTGTGTGTGTGTGTGTGTGTGTGTGTGTGTGTGTGTGTGACATATCACACATTGTAAAATTGTACAGTGATCCTCTTCCTCAGATCGCTACAGAGATTTATGAGGTGAGGGATGTGGAGAGTATCAAACTGACATGAAAAGATCCTGCTTGTGTGTGTGTGTGTGTGTGTGTGTGTGTGTGTGTGTGTGTGCGCGCGCGTGCGTGTGTATATGTGTGTGAACAAATTCACTGCTTTTACTAAATTTAACTCTTCACAGTCCAGAGATGGCATTCATAAAGATGTTAAACCTTGTCTTTCTCTCTCTTTCCCTCACACACACACACACACACACAAGGCCCTACACCCATGGTAGGGTCATGAGTCAGGATGCTTAACACCCATGTCACTGATGTCTCTGTCTGTATACCACTGTGAACAATAGAGGACAGAAGACCTTTGTGTATGACAACACCCGCAAGAATTTAGCATTAATGCCCATCTCTCTGGCCTTTCTCTCTGTTGACTTTACTGTTTTGTTTTGCACTGACTGACCCCCCTTTCACACACACACACACACACACACACACACACGCACACACATTCACACATACAACAGGGGAAGCCCACAGGGTGGTTCAAAGCAGGCCAGTTGGAGCTTGAAGGACTGAAAAGGGCCCAATCGCTATCTATTTGATTAACGGATATCCTGTTGGGTCTCCTGATCCCTAATGATATTTGTGTGTGTGTGTGTGTGTGTGTGTGTGAGAGAGAGAGTAAAGGGGGAATCAATAAGTCAGCCCTTGGGAAACAAGTGCCTATTCTTAGCTAGATAGCGGCGTATACACATCATCTCTTTATTTCTAAGCTAATGGCCAGGCTAACTGGTGTCACACATGTGACTATCATGCCCTGCTAACAGACACACTGTGTTAGCATGCTAGCGCGTTTCAACCAAACATCAGCTGACTCTCCTGAGGCGACGCAAGCGCTCCAGCTGTAGGAATGCTAAGGATGTTTTGCAACAATGTTAAGGGTTGCAAACACTAGGTTTAGTTGTATTAGCTTAAAAAAAGCCAATGTATGTGCGAAAACCAGTTTCATGACAACAAAAAACAATTGTAAACCAATTATTGCTTTTATTTGTTGTTAGCTGTGAATGAGGAAAATGGCTATGGGTTGCCACACTGCTGATGCAGTTTCTAAAGCCACAGGCTCTCACCCATATGGAAACAATTATTTTCACGTCAGAATAGTTGTAGACAAATGTTTCAAAATATATGAAAATTGGCCAATGAATGTATTTGCAAATGACATTCAATCAAAGTATATTTAAAGTGGCCAAAATATACTGTATGTTGGATAGTTGCAGATACAGTATATGTTGTCAAAAGTGCATAGAAAGAAAATATACTTGCAGTGTAGTTGCAATATACTATTTGTCATGTTTTTACACCACTTTTTGTATATTTTTGTATATGAAATGTAGGGTATTTTTTTTCCCCATAGGGGAACAAGCACACTATGTTAGCTAGCATGTTCCAGTTAAACATCAGCTAGTGAGGTGATGCTAGCACACCTGCCAATTTAAGCAATAAGCCACTCAACGCAGTGCTTTACAGTGATTTTAGAACAGCTAACATCGCTAAAATGGTTTTATTCCACTTGGGATTGTGCGTAACATCGCCTTGTAGCTGTTCTAAAATCACTGTAAACCACAGCCTCTCAACGGCTTATTGCTTTTGTTAAACAGCAGTAAAATATCAAGGTAATAACGTTTTGCTTCGCAATATAATTCTTGAACAGCAGCTAAACAAAGTGGTTGCTAAGCGACGCATACAGTAGCATATATATTGAGCGAGTGATGTAGGCTACAGTTAGCGTGTTAATACTTTTACTTTACTAAATATTTATATTTCAGCATATTTTAAGTGAAATCTAAAAATATTTATAATATTCTTTTAATTTACTTAATGTTTAACTGCTATTTGGCCACAGGTGTGTGTTCATATATTACAATATAATATAATATTGAAATTAACTGCTGTAGTCACATAGCTAACCCTAACCCTAACAGCTTCGACTATGACAGCCAGTCAGACCTTAAGGACCAGAACTGTCTTATAACTATGTACAAAACCAGTGTAATAACTCCACAAAACCACTCTAAACCAATTATTCCTCATATGCGCTGCTAACTGTGAGTAATCAAAATGGCTACCATGAGCTATGGGTTGACATAGCGTTGATGTAGCTTCTAAAGCCACAGGCTCTCAGTCTTGCAGAGTGTTGGTTTGGCTCGGCGCTGAGCCTTGACGGGTCACAGACAGACCATGGCCAAGGCCGTCTCTTCCTCCGCCATACTCTTTCATTCTCTCTCTCTCTCTCTCTCTCTCTGTCTCGTCTATTTATTGCACTCCTTGCTCGTCCGCTCCAACTCATAAGTCTGATACTTCTTAGAATAATGTATCCTACAAATAAACTACATTCCACACATAAAAAAGGTGATGGAACAGAGCTGAAGTGGGTTTCCCCTACATTATTATTCGTTTCCACTCTCTAGCCTGTTTACTTCTTATGTCTCTCTCTTTCTCTTCTGCAGTCTCCTCTTTCCTCTCCCTCCCTTTTTATCCATCCATCCATCTCTCTCCCGCAGGCTGAAATTTATACAACTTAAAGGAACGGAGAGTGGAGAGATGGAGCAGAACAGACATTTTTTCTCTGCCTGGACAGCTTATCCAGAGGTCAGTGTGGGAATGTGATGAATGGTAATTTCAGAGGAAAGAGACAGAGAGAGAGAAAGAGAGAGAGCTGGAAGAAAATAAAAGACAGTAGCTGGGTTTCCATCCAAGTATATTTATGCGAATTATGCTGTACCGCTGTTACTTTGCTCATATATCTCATAGTTTTCCATACTCATATTTATACTACACTAGGGATGGGACGATATATATCGAAATTC
Organism: Centroberyx gerrardi; assembly: GCF_048128805.1. Taxonomy (NCBI): domain Eukaryota; kingdom Metazoa; phylum Chordata; class Actinopteri; order Beryciformes; family Berycidae; genus Centroberyx; species Centroberyx gerrardi. The sequence goes on from NC_136019.1 coordinate 19,610,205, forward strand.
AATATATCGCAATACAAAAATGTGACAATACGTATCCTGGGGCAGAAAAATGAATTGCGATATTAGCTACAATTTATTCTGCTGTAGTAATCACAAATGAGACAGCTCGACCGTCACAATTTCACAAGCTCTCCATCCAAATTATATTGTTTACACTGTATGTAATGATATTTTTAAATTGTTATTTACATTGGAGCAAGCCAATGCCATCGCTAGAAAGATTTGCGTCTCAGAAATAAACATAATTCTGCACAGGCATACTTTGTTGTCATTAAACTTTTATTTATTACATTGTATTGTCGTATTGAATTGTAAACCCCATATCGCCTATCGAATCGTATCGTGACATAAGCATATCTCTCATCCCTACTTAACACGTTGCTTAGGATGTATCGAACTAGAACAGAAACAACAAAATCCGATAGAATTTTCTCAATATCGCAAAAAACAAAAGTTTTTACGCTCGAGGCTTGAGGCAGAAAAGTTTTTGGTTGACAAAGAAATGACGCAGTAAGTAGTCACAGAAACGTATTTAATGGTTGAATAACTAATGATGTAAAGTCGCAACATTTTTCTGTAAAATATCTGTCCAATACGACCTCCCATACTACGCGCTGTTGTTCACATGTTTAAGTTGCCTGTCGTGGTTTTATGGCCATTAGTTGGTGCATTAGATTAATAGGAAGACAAGGGCAGAGGAGAAAGAGATAGAGAGAGATCACTCCTCACTCCTCCTCTCTCCCCTAGTTTTCCGGGAAAGCCTCCGCTGTGATTTCCAGACACACACTGGGGTCACCGGAGGAGGCTGAGGCTGTGGACTGGTTCTAATTACAAACTGCACTGTAAGGCCTTGTGCCTGAGTGTGTGTGTGTGTGTGTGTGTGCTTGTGTGCATATGAGGTTGTGTGTATGAGGGATGTAGAACAAGGTGTTGTGGCTTATTGTCATGGTGAGAGGGCTTTGCGAGCCATCATAGACACCTGCTTCCCATAAGGGGCATCTGCTCTGAGACTAACGACACACACACTCCTCATTAACCCTCGCGCTTTGTGTCTCTCTCTCTCACACACACACACAATTGCCTCAATAAAGACATTACAGTCCTCACTGTCTGTCAGGGTGATGCAAGGCTATATGACAGAGGGGAAAATATATTGAAGCCATGACTACCCTTCCTACTGCTTTACAAGTGACTGTAAAAACACCCTTAAACACGTTTCAGATGGCTTCGACATCCCACAATACCATCAAAACTGACTTTCATGTGACTACAGGGCACAAAGCTGGGTTGTAATTTTACCTTTAAGCTAATGCAGGATGTCATAGTAATCGTTAATAAGGGAACTGGAACCCTATCCATACAAACTACTTCAGTGATTTCTGTCTTTCCTGATTTTCCACTTGTGAGGATATCAAAAAGACACATCTGATTTCAATGTACCAAGGAGACAGGTAAAATCTTTCGCCAAGACTTACTGTTATTACCATGCCCAGTTCATGCCAGGGAGTTCTGGCTTTAAAGCTTGCATCATTTCAAAGTGCAAAATACAGGGTGCCTGAAAAGTGTGGAATCACAGAGATAAGTAGCACCATATTTTTCTTGTTGGACTTGTTTTCCCCACGCATGTCGTCACGGTGGCGGAGTGCGTGAACTAGGCGCCAGGGCTTCTGGTCTCCAAATGGATGCTAGCTTCGAATCCCTTTAAGTTCTGATAGTTGGCGGTTTCCCCGTGGCTACGTTCACGCTGTGTTCGGACTCCAAATGTAGTACAAAATCAAATCCCGAGGCAGGTGACCTACATATGAATCACATCAGAATTTGTGAGCATTGCCATGACATTAAGTAAATCTTACATCATTCACCTGAGAGAATTGTCCTAGGGTTGGTACCACAGAAGCTTGGCTGACAGGACAATGAGACATAACAATGGAAAGAAAGCAAAATAGCCAACTCAATTGGTATTTGGGGAGATGCCTCAAATGTGTTCAATAAGTGGGAGAAGCGTAGATACAAAAATGGATGTGACTTTGGACGTGTCTTTCCAACCTCGCTGTCAGAACATACTGGCATCAGATATGGGTTACATCCTAGAATAGATATGAAAAGTCATCCAAAAAAATCAGATATAAGCAGCAATTTGGACTTAAATTAAATGTTGTTTGTGTTGACTATAACTCCCTAGGTTTTGTAGGGTATGATGCTACGAGGTCATGGGTCAGGGTGTCACAAGGATCAGGTTAGGTGGTCTTACCAGCCAGGGGTGAGGGATCTCAGGGAGGGGCATCTGAGGGGGGGCCGGCAGACCGCTGTGGATCTCTGACTTGAATGAAGGCTCTGGGGAGAAGGAGAAAATGACACTTCTGCATCACCAGACAGTGGACATTAACAAGAGGGATGGAAGAAAAAGAGGGGTCAAGGATCCTTGAACGGATTCCAGTTGGATCCCTAGCTAAAAACAGCACAATGGAAGAATGTATAAGGAGTACTGTTTGGATCATAGGTTTCTCTGACCCTGCTGTTACCTCCTCACCTCCATTATAGACAGTTACGTCATATCTAACAACAAAAATCTCCACAGATGGCCAAAATCTGGTCAAAGCGGGATTTTGTGGTCTAAAGGAACCCCTGGCTTAGCACACTTAAGCCACCAGGACATTTTTTTCCATCGGTGCAAGGAATATTCTGTACTTCATGCTGTCAGGAAGACCTTAGCTGAACTGACCAACAAGTTCACAGAGTGAGTAGAAAGTGAAAGTAGGTTCTGTTCCTGATATCTAATTGTTGCAAATAAGGTCACAGTTTTGCTTTTGGCCAGCATTCTCTTTATGGCAGAGGACTTGAAGATGTTAAAAATTTTCAAAGTGGGAACTCAAAGAATACTTAAAAATGACTAAGTCTGTGTAGGCTGAGGTTTTCTCCAAGTCCCCCGCTAAGAGGAATCACAGACTCGTGATGAAGATACCAACCCCTACCAAGACGAATGTTAAAGCTTGCTTTCTTTAGGAAATCGTTAAATCTGCTTGCTCAGTAATTTCTCTAGAAGCACAGGAGGTGCATTTTGAGTATTATGCTTCTACGCTCTGGACATATTTATGGACAAATTTATGTACACATGCCACTTCCATCTGTTAATATTTTCTGACAACGTGAATAGCTTGCGATGCACATTTGTCAGATAAAATCTTTTGCCAAGGACTGGAAAACATCACCACACACAGGTTATTCCAGGTATCTGTGATTACCCAACATCCAATAGACAACTTCCAGACATTTCTCAAGAGGTTCCAAACTGGTTTTCTAATGTGAAATGTGGCTTGTAATCTAACCTTTATCGGAGAGGACTCTGTGGAGGATGTTGGATAGGTGCATCTTCTTCTCTCGGACCCCAGCGCTCAGGTACTCCCTGTCCAGCAGATCCAGGAACAGACGAAGCTCACACACCAACTCCTCCATCGCTGCAGCACAAAGAAACACACACATAATATAATCAGGGCTGTCATTTTTCTTTTAGGCACTGTAGCAACTCAGAACTTGTATTACATGATGCACTGTAGCATCTCGTAACTTTAATGTAATATTACATTATGGGCCTTTATTACATTATGCGCAGTTATTACATTATGAGTTGCTTCAGACACGCAACTTCCATTCATTTCTAATGGATAGATTACAGTTGTCATTTTTGTGTCCCTGTAAGGACTGATGTGGAAACAGAAATGATTTAACATCATTATTTCACATTCTCTGTAATTCACAATAAAATACTTGAAATTAAGTGTTGGTTCTTCTATTAGAAACATCTGTTTCAAAGTTGTATTTTGCACTAAAAGAGTCATAACGTTCTAATGTTGGTAAAAACCTGCTTCAAAGTTGAATCTTTTTGTACTGGAAAACATACATACATATATGATATAGGCTATGACTAGTAAATATGATAGAATTCGTTCGAACATAAAGACATCAACATTTTTAACACACTACTGCTACTCAGTCTGTGTTAACAATCTGTATGGCACAAGAACAAGCAGCTTAAAATATTAAGCAACAGAATTTAAGTCATCAGACCTCTTATGAAACAAACTACACAGGCAAAACCATTGCTCATCAATCAAGCCTATTGTGTGTTTTAGTTGAAACAGTAAGCTGTGAAAGTCCCGTGTCTTTCGGCACATTGGTACCACTCATCGACAATGAAACAGACCGCTGTACAAAAGTAAAAACACCATTATATAAGAGATAACTGGGCAGCCAGGTGGACAGACGGAGAAGAGAGCTTCCAGTCAGTCCATCAACAAACCACCAAGCACTTCATTCCAGCTGAAAGATCCAGCAGGCTGATAGTTACCCAAAAAGGGCAGACCTGGCAACCCACCTGAGGGACATATCTCACTGCTGAGCATCAAAGTAGAATTATAGCCATCTGTGGAAAATACACCACCGCCGCCCCTCATACAGCAAAACAATAGGTAGAGTAGAGAGGCCATATAAACCACATAGCTAGAGGTTGAGGTAAGTGTGTATGTGGTATTCGAGTGTGTGTCTCTGTCTCTCTGTGCGTGTTTGAGTGCATACACCTTCCTGTACTCGCTGTGCTTGTTGTGTTGTGATATGGATCGCATCACGCTGAGTTCATAGGGGCGATTCCGAGCTGCCACGCTCTGCACAGCAATGCGTAGCCACTCAGACGATAACAAGCACCCCTCTCCAACTGATTTCGGTGCAGCTCAAGCGTACTGTAAACATTTGATTGTATCACGGGTGTCGACATCATGCTCTAAAGCAGTTCAAAACTGAAGGGGGCAAGTGGAACTAATGGCAATAATTTTGTTTTTATTTATTTAGCCGTTATTTATCCAGGAAAAGTCAACTGAGCTCCATGCTCTTTTCCAGAAACACCCTGCTTCACATTCATACAGTTGCATTCATTCACACTGGGAGCTTCCCAGTAAAACCACAGTCTGATATTGTCAGCCACTCAGCAGCTCCACTGGAGCAGCTTGGGGATCAGTGTCTTAAGTGCTCAAGGACACCTCAACAGTAGTTGTTGAGGCAGGAAACCTTCCAGTCACAAGCTGGCCTCTTAGCCTATCACTGCCCTATAATGTAATGATAATCTGGTACTTTACTGCTCCCTCTCTGTCCTTTCCTCCACAGGGAGATCAAAGGTCAGAGGTCAGGTACAAAACATCACTGCTGGAGCTGGTAGGGATTCAGTGACTTGCTCAAGGACACTTCAGCAGGGGGTTGAACTCAGGCCATCCTCTCACTCTAATTTAATTATACTGTAGTTTGTCCATAGTTGATATTTCCCTATGTCCCCGACAGAGAGGAAAGTCACACAGAAGATGAAGCCATCATCCCCTGCCAAGACAACCCCTATATGCTTATGTTCTTTAGATAATCACATTAAATCAGCTCAGTCAACATTTAGGCTAGAAGTACGGGAGGTGTACTGATTTGACCTGGAGAGATAATAACGCAAAACATCCCAGCACTCGTAACCTAACTGGACCCCATCTGAGCAATCTCCTTCACCCACTCCATATGTTGGACGTGGGTGAGGGATTGGAATGTACCAAGAAGTCTTTTCGGCATAGACTCGATGTTCTCGCATACCCGGTTTATTCCAGGTATGTATGATTACACAACACACCTCTTATATCTCCTTAAAAACATGTCTGAATTTCCAATCCAATCATAATTCACTCTCGTCTACGAAACAGGCATCTATGATTAAACAACAACAGGTGGGAATGTCGGTCCAAATCCCGAGGCCGGGTCAGTGGATGATAGCTGGCGCGTGACTGTGGAGATTTATCCTAGACTTTTGATCGGAGCATCTCAGTGTTACCACACTGCGTTCCATAATCTCCCAAAGACATTTATACGAGTTTCCAACGGAATCATAATTCATTTCCATAGCTGCGGGAGAGGCTCGGTTATTGGATAGCGTCTCCGCAGCTAGATAAACAGCCGCTTTCACACATTCCTGCCGTAATCTGATTATCCTACAGGAGAGAGAGAGAGAGAGAGAGAGAGAGAGAGAGAGAGGTATGGATAGAGAAGTCAAGAGAAAGGGAGGGAACAGTAGTGGAGGCAGAATGTGACTATGAGAGGGTGAGTGAAAGAGAAAAGAGAGAGAAGGTAAGGTAGAGCTCAGTTGGGTTGAAAGTGAGAGAGAGGGAGACAGAGAAAGAGAGAGAGAGGGGGGGGCGTGCAAACAGACTAAGGAGAAGCAAACATGTAAGCAATTTTGTCGATAAATTAATTATGAGGTGAACATTGTTGGAAATGCATTTGTCGAGTCAATAAGGATGCAAAGTCAAGACTTTCCGAGACGTTCCATTTTCTTATGGACGTTTTATCTGACATTCACAATGCTGATGTTTTCACTTCAGCAGATAGAAAGCACCTAATTCGCATTTACCCTTTAGCAAAATTTGCAAAAGTTGAGTTTAAGTTCATCTAGAACCTTTATCAACCTCTATTGGTGACCAGTAGGAACTGCAACAACACTGATAGAACTTATCTCATAAGAATCTGGCACATCCCCCCTCCCCTCCTCTTGAGCTACGGTGGCTTATAAGTGACACAAACAATAAAGTCAAATTTTCACAATAGAGACAAGTAAGCTAGCGAATTACAGCCGAAAACCAATAGAAATGTCTAGTGAAGAGGTAATACATTATATCACCATGCAAAAAACAGGAATGATAACACTGCTTTGTCATTTGCTTTTCTGGCTTGAGAACGAGGCTTTTTAGCCTTTGTAGCTAAAATGTGTTGCCGCTGGGGAACAGGAGTGTCTTGACACTCCTATGGGTGGGGAGTCTTTGTTCCAAAACAAGATTACGGGCCAGAAAGTGAGTTTTGAAAGCCAAAAATCTCAGCACCTGGCCAAAAAATTGCGGAGTCTTTGGCACTGATCGATCAAACCCTGCAGATGCTGTGTATTATAGTCATTTCGTACTATGGAGCAGGAAAAATCTTACTTACTGCCCCTTTAAAATTCACTTGACCAGTCGGATGGAAACGTTGCTACCGTGAATCCATTCGCTCTGTCATTCTCTATGCAAGGCAGATCGATTCCACAAACTCGAGACCCACTAATTTCTCCATTGTGGAGCCACATAGTCAGACAAATCCTGGATCAGTTTCGCCGTGGCACGCAGTACAAGTATGACATACACTACTGGCCTCCTGCCTGTTTTTATATTACAATGAGAAGGTTCCAAGCACTCTTTTAGTGCTCCATTTACTGTTTCACGGTGCTTTGTGCAACCCAAGCAATAAGTTACCTCCACCGGGTGGTCAAAAAACCTGTGTGTGTGTGTGTTGTTAAAAAGCTAAAGCGAGCTCTCCAGATCACCAAATGGGGGGGTGGGGGGATTAAGTGGTGTGGAGCGAGGAGGACCACCCTCAAACAAGGCCTGAGGGCGAGCAGAAAAGTACCTCGTCGTGCAAACAAACCACCCACGCCCTCCTTCCACAACTCTTTTCTCTCCCTTTCTCCGTTTCTCCGTCCGTCTTTCGACTCCCTCCTCCAGTCCCGTTTTCTCCATTCCCTCCCTCTATCTCTCTTTATCCCTCACTCCCACTTGCTTTATCGTTCTCTCTCCATCCTTCCTTAATTTCTCCCCAGCAATCAGCACCTCCTAATACTCCGAAAGATTTAAAAAAAAAAAGTATTGTGCATGTAGCATTCATGTGCATTTGCATTTGCATTTGTGCATTTGTCATCCTAATGCACACTGTTGAGAATATACTGTATTTCAGCAACTACACCCAAAAGAATGTCTTCTACATGCACAAATGCATTTTGGCCAATTTTCAGTTGTTTTGAAACACATATTCTGGAGTGTGTTTATGTGAAATGTATTTTCTTGCAGTATGACTAACCAGACTTGCTGTGCCAACAAGCTTGCATGACAAAGGATAGTTGCTCCTTCCAAAAAAAAACCTAATTAATCCCTCCAACCACACCACCCTCCCCACCATGCACACACACACACCTACTAAAAACACCTTGACAAGTTGGAGGGATGTTTTCACTGTGAGGCATGCACAGTATTCACACTTCCCGGACCTCAGAACAAAGGGGGTTTTCCCGAGTGGGGTGTGTGTAGGTGTGTGTAGGTGTGTGTAGGTGTGTGTGTATGTATGTGAGGGAATGGGGTCATGTTTGGGTCTAGGGGAGAACTTGAGACCCTGCGGCTCCATTGTGAACTTGTTTGCGGCGAAAAAATGCTTAGCCAGGTCGGAGGGAGGCGGGATTTCTGCCTTCTTCCCGGAATACAGGTGTTGTGATTGACGGTGCACTGACAGATGCTATCCCACTCTGTGTGTGTGTGTGTGTGTGTGTGTGTGTGTGTGTTTCGGTGTCTGTTTCTTGTTACAAACAGTGTCTGTAACACTTCTGGGATGTGTTTAGTCTAGAGACGTGACAGCTTTCAAGTCGGGATCTGCCTCTCACACACACACACACACACACACACACACACACACACACAGATTGGAGACTCTGTGTCATCATTTGAATATCAAATATCAGTGGTTATGCAGTCGCACACATACACATTATTAAAATAAATCCAATTTTTCTTGCAGAGTTAAGACATCGGTTTTTCCCTTGAGAAAATGTGTCCTGTTCATTCTAATTACAAAGCATCATCATCATAAACCCAGGCCGCTGTTGTAAATAATAATGGGTTCTTAGTCAGTTTGCTTGGCTAAGTGAGGGTTTAACGAAGATCATAAACGTCTCGGAGCCTTGGCCGGGCCTACAAGCTGTTGATGCCCAAAATGAACACTGCAAAAAAAAAACGTCATATTGTCATCTCTCATATTCTCAAACCCAGTGAAAATGTTTGCCAGTACGGTGAGGTAATCTCACTTTTTTTCAACGCAGTTTCACTTGTTTCAGGAATTTGTCTGTGTCAGTGTCTTGAAATACGCCAGAATGAGGCAGATCGCCCATCTAGTACCAAGAAAATGTCACAAAATTCTTGAGACAAGCTGATTTGCGTTGGAAACGAGTGGCATTATCTCAGACGATTGGCATTTTTCTCTCTAATTTTCCTGAGGCTCAGCAGCACTAGACTAAATGACTTAAGCTGGATATTTTTGTATTATAATTAGAGGACAGTATTTGTTACTGTAAATCTACAGTGCGTCTTCAAATCCACATCTGAAGGAGGAAATGTCAGATCGCGCAGCTGCGGACAGCATGTCGTCCCAATCGCACATCTTGTCAGATCAAAGGAGACGCTGACTTTACTTCTGTTTGGGAAACTCTAGCCTTGCTTCTGATGGATTCAGTATAAGTCAGTGTTGTTGTTTTGTAGAGCTGCACCGATAGTATCTGCAGTATCGGGATTGGTGTCGATCCAGCTCTCCGGTCCTTGTATTCGGATCGGGAAATGAAGCTGTCCGGATAACACTACTGTAATGGAGAGCAGCTATTGTTCCATGCTGAACTATTCTGAATAAGCTGTTTTTATCTGTTAACTATTCTGAATAAGCTGTTTATGAGAGTGCGTCAATACGCTGTGCTTGACCAGTGTTAAAAAAATGCTCAGGGAGTAAGACAGACTCAACATTTGTTTTATTATTCAGCAGGATTTGAAAGGGTTTCATCAGCCCAAACTGTCCCAACACTAAAGCTTGCGTAAGTTCAGGCAGGACACGCAAGTCATGGACGCCACATCAGCCCATTGTCAGCTGATCCAAACAAACACCAATCACGTTCGGCACTTCAACGAGGCGGTCTACTTAAGCTGCCAACTGCTCATTCTTCCCCGCAGTTCCTACTGTTTTCATAGACGGTTTTTATGTCCTTGGTGCTGCGGCTTTTACGTCCAAGACAAATTTCCCTGCAGGGACAATAACATTTATCTTATCTTATCCTTCAATTCAAGTAAAAATATAACAATCACCAAAATTGGAGTTGCAGAGATTTTACCTGCCAACAGCGACATGCATTATTATGAGAACACACACCACAAGCACATTTCTTCCAGCCTGACCACACCCAGGGCAGGGATGGGGGGGGAAGGAAGCCCACTCTAGCTGGGGAAGTCATATCACTGCCTATGGGCAGCAGGAAAATCCAGTCTGATGCCCATTGTCTAAGGGTGTTTTCACACCAAGTTGGTTTAAAGCAGAACCCTGGAGTTGTTTCTCCATTAGCTGGGTTCGTTTGTGCATATGACAACACAGCGATCACCCTCGGGTGCAGACCAAACCGATCGGACCAAGACCTTGTTAAGAGTGCGGTTTCTCAGTATGTTTCCAAACCAACCCTAGAGCTTTGTTTGGAGTGAGAACATGATCCGACTGTGATCCCACCCAACTACAGACAGCACTGTGCAGTGTGTTTTAAACATAATTGTCATTTTTTTGGTGAAATATGGGTTACACAATTGTGATTTCTGGATTAAGGACTAGTTTTGCCATGGAAGAAAACCATTTCTGACCAATTACAGCAATGACTGCTCCCACATAGCCTTTGTTGATGGTTATGGATTTGCTTGAGTCTGGCGAAATATAAAAGAACCAATGTGTAAATGCAACAAACAAACAACTCATCCGCTGCTTCAGACCAAAGCAAACAAATGGACTTTAGATTTGAAAATGCCCTAAGATGCACTATTCATTGCCCTTCAGCCTGGGCAATCATAATGCCTGAGTCTAGATACTGTACCTGCAAAAATCAAACAAATGCAGCCAATGGACTGCTAGGGCTTCCGCTTCAATCGATCACTGCCTTTGAAGAATCTATGACTACAAGAAGTTTATATATCATTTTTATATTTGTTAAAGAGTAGTCTAACTAAACCCCAAACCCAAATTTTCACCACCTGTTGTACTGTGGAGGGTGACATCATCTGGCACTAAAGATCAGCCAATAGCAGATGGCAATTTCACTAGCATGCTTTTTATGTTTAGTTGCTGAGCTGTTGCTCAAATGTATAAAGCACCTGTCATGGTTGCATGGGCATTAGTTGGTGCATTAGAATATTGCTAACTGCATTTCTTTGGTTTTGTCTTCAGACAGAATGAAATGTGGCACGACATTAGCTGACACGAAAGACTCGTTCCATTTAGCTCCGCATTCAGGAAGTAAATTTATTCACTTCAAAGCAGCTGATGGAAACACAACTAATTGTCAACATTTCAAAAATTTTATGGAGAATAGCTTAGCCTATGTGTTAGCGGCTGATGCGGTAAGATTGTTGATGACAGGAACCACACCTAATTTTCATTTTGATGATGACGAAAATGCACCCGAGAATTCAAAAGTTCGTTCTAAATTCTCTCGACAGTTGGATGGAAACATAACTCGCATCTCAATTTTATTCCTATAATGGAGAAAGTCTTACGCGATGGTACTTTCTGGTCCGTAAATCACTGCTGAGAAGCTGTGAACATCGCGCAATATTACCAGTCATAAATATTTCACGCAAAGGTTCGTAAACCCTAGACTTGGATGCACACCAAGAACGAGGGATCAGATCAGAGGACGGGCGATGCTGCATTAGTTTATGATGAAAGACAGGCCGTCTCGCTGTCTCTCTATTTATCAGGTCTGTAATTATGAGGTTTGTGTGTTTTCTCCGTTCCGTTGGACATGCCAACTGAACATCACAGAGCAGAGTGATTGCTATCGAACAGTACAGGTGGTTTACTGTACAAGCAGATGTTTCTCCGACCACAATTAGACATCTGCGAAACCCTGATCTGAGGGAAGAAGGGGGGGAGAGAGGGTTAGAGATGGGGGGTAGGGTAATGCTGATGGAGGTTTACAGGAGTTATGAGAGAGAAAGAGAGAAGAGGAGGAGCAGGTGGAAGGAAAGGGGGCGGCAGAAAGAAGAGCTAAAGAGAGATACTGTATGGGGAGAGTGATGATGCTCCCCTTAGTATCTCTTTTAAAAGGATAATTAGAGGGCATTCAGCTTAAAACCACAGGCCAAGGAGAGGGAAATGGGGTGGAGGGGTGGAAGGGAAGAGCTTCAGAGGCTCCAGCTTCAGGATTCAGCTTCTGGTAAATTGGGAGGATGGAGGATGGAGGAGATGTGGGTTCCTCAAATGGACTGGGAATGGTGGCTGTCTGGGTGTGAGAAATGGGTGTCATATTGTACACATCTCTTTGATCAGTGAGGTTACAGCGCCGCCAGACCCAGCAAGCCTAAATGATCACTCATTCATCCAGTATTGACACACCAAACCCAACCCACACTTAAGCGGGGCTCTGGAATTATCACCCACCCTGTGTTTTTCACCCACCAATTGCATTAAGTGTGATCCCAGCCTATGCGTGCATTCGAAAGCATCAGATCTGCGGGGATGTGTCAGTCTTCCCAGTGACAGAATAGAACTGGCCCAGCAGCTCTGTGTTCTGGTCTCGTGCCAGGAGGATCTTACGCTCGGATGCTCAAAGAGCCCAGACTGCCCAGTGACTGACAGCTCCCCCTCCCCCCCGTTACTCCCCGCCCACAATGGCAGACCACCAGACAGCCAGCGCCACTCAGCACCAGACACACCCATATGGGCATCTGTATGTGTGTGTGTGTGTGTATCCTTGTGACTTCATGACAGTGGGTAAACGGGCAGACACAAACGCACATAACCACATCCATATACACGCAAAGCAGGCGCACTCAGTAAACCCACAGAGCACGTGAACCCCAAGTAAACACATAAACACATGCAAATATACACATGCAAACACGCAAACCCATTACGCACTCGCAAGCGCATCCGTCCGTCCGAGCCATTTCCTGAGTCCTCGCTTTGTTGTTGTTGTTTTCTCGGAGGGAGGACCACCCTTAATCTACCAAGCCTCTTGTTGTGACAACTCCCCCACTCCGCCCCCCACCCCTCCCTCTCTGCCCCCCCCAACATCAGCTCCACCACACCCCTATCCTGGCACGCCACCATTGGAGCTTTGGCCTTGTAATCCTAAAAGCTTCGTCCAAGACAGACAGACAGGCTAACAAGCTAACAGGCTCATCCTATTACAACAATAAGCCTATTAAAGACGCCTGGTGAGGCTCATCAGAAATGATCCTCACTTAATGGACCCAATTACCAAGGTAGCCATCAATGCCAAGACTAAATAAGAGTATTTCAACTGTTAGTCTTCCATTTTGAGGCAGGAATCCAAAGGTAAATGTTTGGTTGACGATGTTAAATCAGTAGGCTTCATGCCAGTTGCGTTTAAGCCATATGAAACTGTGCTATTTGGCATGCAGCAGGGTTCTGCTGAAATGTGCTCAAGCTTGGCCCGCGATCGCAATCCTTCTCTCTGTGTTTTTCCAGATGGATATTGACACAGGGGGAAGGCCGCGAGGGCTATGATTAGTCGCCCCGAAATTAAAGTCTCTGTTCCCGCATGCCAGCTCACTGACAGGCCGGCTTTGGAGGGGAAGGAGAGAGAGATTACAAAGTCATTTCTCTTCATCTCTCCTCTCCACTTCTGGGATCCGTCTTCCCCCGCCGCTGAAAAGGAGGGGTTCCCAAGTCTCTCTGACACATGAAAGCTTTTAAACTTCAATCATCATTGGGGGAATGGGGTTCTGAATGAGAGAGGGAAAGGAACCCCCTAGTCTAAAGCAGAACCAAATGGGCCAAGTGGGCCAGAACGGTGACACCATGTACCCGTTCTACCCACATCACACACACCCCAATTAATTGCAAACCGACTCAGGGTTTCCGTGAGGAAAGCTACAATAATAAATGGCCATAAACACTTTAACACTTTGTGCAGTTTTGCCCCCCGAACATGGCACCTCGTAAGTGCGAGAGTTCTTGAGTGGGGACTTGCTGAAAGGGACCCCTAACCCTGCCAAACTAACTGTGTTGCAAGCCGACCCCCACCAGCTAGAGTCAACAGGCAGGGAAAAGCAAACTCAGGTCCAATGTAGGATTAGACCGATTAGACATCGGCCAGTCAGTATCATGCACCTCCGATATGATGGATATGATGCAGTTCGTTTGATTATAAATGTATTGTAAAATTGATCAATATTAGTCTGGTTGTCTATGGGAAGCCCTTAACCCGAACTGATTCGAATGTAACATTGGATTGCCACACTAGTACGCAGGAATATGTTTTTACTATTAATATTATTATTATTAGCCTGGGACCCAGGCTAGTTTCAGAGGCTTTTCCACCCTGGCAAGTATAAAATTCAGGGGAGTAACACTGAATAGTCCTACTTGTAATGTTTTGGGCATGGAAATGGTCAAATATGAAAATATTGAATATTGCCACAAAATATTGTCTATTGGCAGCAGTGATATAGATCAAATATCAATTAGTCTACATTTTCAGAAAAGTTTTAATCCGTGTTTTTTCCCCTTACAAGACCCTATCCTAATCCGTTTACCATGAATTTACCCCATGAAATTAATCTCAGCCTTAACAGGTGGGAAAACCGTGTTAAGGTGCTCCACCCTCCACTACATACCTGGATATCGGTCTTCTAAAACCCATATCAGTCGAACCCTCGTTCAAATCTTCCCCCCCAGGCCAAAACACACTCTGCTACATTCTCGTGTGCCGCTGAGATGTGATTACAACCTTCTACACAATGGATGTCTGTCAGGACCTCACCAAATGCCGGGCAGGGAAGCATCGCTGGGCCACCTGATACCCTGCAGCTGCCAGCAGAGGTCCTGTTATTGTAGGACTCCATTCACTGCTACGAGGAGGAGAAACTAGAGATATGGAGCACTTGTGTTGTCGTTCCAGGATCATGTTAGGAAACCTCTGGCTGCATTCTGGAGTTTGCCCAAGCTTGACCTGGACTGTGTAATATTTGACTGGGCACTGGCAGCGTTACTTGAGTTGGGAAATATGAGAGAAAGTAAGCTACGTTGTTGAAAAGCAATGTTTCAAGTTACTTCGGGGCACTGATGCAGTGGCAAATAAAAAAGCGGGTGAACTATGACCTCCAGATAAACTCTGACAATAAAAAGGCGGTCAGGCGGAGTTTAGGTGGTTTAGTGTATTGGAAGTGCAGTGTCAAGAGTTTGTATCATTTGAAAACTAGGCCATATGAAGAAAAAACACCAAAACCACCATGTTTATACAGTGAGAGGGTCAGCCAACCCTGTGCAGTACAGAGTGTAGCTCCAACTCGGAAGCTAGGGGAAGGGAAGGGTTTCTCACCAGCCCACTTTCCATCACCTCCGCCTGTCATCACTTGCTCTGAGTTCTGAGTGAACTGTAGAACATAATACAAGTGTTGTCGACATATCTTTCTGTTTCGGCTACACAGCCATGAAAGAGAATTGATTCTAGGTCACAAAACGCTACCAGGTCAGGAATTATGTCACAACATTGTTACGTCAAAAAGATACAGTTAGCATAAAGTTACGATAAAGTAACGTTAGCTAGCAAGCTAACATTAGCACCCGCCAACTTTCTGCGAGTCTCCTTCATGCAGCAAATTTTGAAAATGCCAAAGAGTTTCTGTGCACCTTTCGGTAGACTATAAATACACAAAGCTCTCCAAAAAGAGATATAAAATATATGCTTACATGCTAATATGCAACAGGCTTTTGCTAGCTGTAGTAGCCAGTTAGCATTAGCCGCTAAAGTGGATTTTAACAGTCATGCATTTGTTTCTCAAAATTAACAGCAAAATATGCGACAGGCGACAAGACAAAGATGTCGCAGTTGCTGTCAGGATACAGGAAAAGTTATGACAGCTTCAAAAGAAAGAGAAAACGTGAGGTGCTGTTCTGTTTCTGTCTTTCTATGGGAGAATATTTTTGCATAACTTTGGACTTTTTCTGAAACATTAAGATTCATTCTTCAATTTGGAATGCATAATCCATCAAACAACACTTTTTGTCAGTAAAATGTCAACTTTTATATTTGGTTTGCCTGTTATTCCCACAATCTAACCCTTCCACCAAAATACACTGTGGTGGCAACTAGCCAGCAGTGTGAAGAAACAATTCTAAAAGTTGAAATTCCATTAAAACAAGCGCTGCTTTATGTATGGGATGTATATGCTGAATGGAAGACAAGCTCCTAAAGATTCAAAAAAGGTCCTGAGTCTCATTTTATGAGGCATGTATTTTCTGCGATAAGCAAAGCCACATTAAATTGCCAGATGATTGAATGGAGTTTGGCGTGAAGTTCTCTCCATACTGGAGATAGACACTTGACATCCAACCACAACCCTAATGACACTGTCAGGAGCCAGCAGTCTTTCCACAGTCTCTCTCTCTCTCTCCCTCTCTCTCTCTCTCTTGAGAGGAAACTCATGAGTTGCTTTTCATAACCGTTGCTCATTTGATGGGTTTGTGTGTGAAATGCAGGCATGGCACATATAGGCAAATTTCTGAAGTCAACACAATGACATTTTATTTCTAGGGAAATTGTTACAAAATATCAGCTGGGAATTGCGTGGATGGTGTGTGCTTCTCAGAACAAGGTTAAGAGGTTAAGGTAGACTAATGCAATATTCTGTGTGTGTGTGTGTGTGTGTGTGTGTGTGTGTGTGTGTGTGTGTGTGTGTGTGTGTGTGTTCGCCAAGATGTGATGATGCAAGTCTAGTCTAGGCACTATCTGGGTGATCCATAAGCGACCATTCCCCTACCAATATAAACAACAATAAGGACACTATACAAAGATCACAGAAAAATGTGTAGAATGCCTATAGGAATATTTTGGGATTACTATAGTGATGCAAAAACACATAAAACATACCTTAAAGTACAATAAGGTTACTATAAACTCACTATAGATTACCAAAGAGACACTGTAAGTCCCTATAGGAATACCATAGGAATAGCATAGAAGTAGAAGGTAGAAGGTAGAAGTAGAAGACTAAACTTACGATATGAGTATCAGAGACCCGTTTAAAGCCTCTATATGAGTATTATAGGGATGTCATAGTGATGAATAGACGATAAACCTCCATAAAGTGCAATAAGGTCACTATAAACTCACTTTTGAATATCAGACACTCACTTTAAGCCCCTACAGTAGGCTACTACTATAACGGAATACTATAGGAATATTATAGTGATATTTCGTGTAAAGACAAAACGCCTCGTTAAGACACTCACCCCTGCTGGAAGTGAACAGAATCGGGTCGCTCCTCATCGTGGAGTCAAACTCATCTAATCCGCCCGACAACGTACACACACACACAGGGGCAGGCGCGTGCCCAACGGCTCCCCGGTAGCAGTAAAATCCGCCCGGTTCCCCAGCCAGAGAGACTTTGTGCCGCTTCAAGCCTCCCGTTTCAACCTCCAGTTATTCCTTTTCTACCGACCCGACCGGCGGTACGTCTCCCTTTTCCTTTCAAACTCTTTCTACGGATCTTTCTCCTCCTCCTCTTTCCTTTTCCCTTCCTTCCTCCTCCTCGCTCTCGCTCTCGCTCTCTCTCTCCCTATGTCGCTCTATCGCTCTCGCAAGCTGCCTGCATGGATAGTTATGCTGCTTTCAAGTGCTGTCCGGAAATATCGCGATTCCGAGTTGGGTGCATGAGAAGTGGTAAATACGACTGGGAAAGTGGTAAATACGACTGGGAAAGTGGGAATTTTCCAAAGCACTATTCAAACTCGTTTAGTTTTATCAGGGGAAGTCCTGCTGGGTTAAAATTACAAATGCTGTTGGCAATAATTACAATTACAGGACCTCCTCCAGTAGTGTGAACAGGGCTTTATGATATCTGAATTGCTGAGATGTGACATTTAGTGGGTAGAGAGCATGGAAGTATCAACAAGTGATGGTAAAAGTATTTTTTTATTTTATTTTTAGGCTATATTTATTTTTTGGTATTTTTTGTAAATATTTAGCGATTATAGGCTATGTTTCTATTTTCACTCTTTATTTAAAATTTTTTAACAATTAAATAGTAGCCTACTAAATTGATGAAAAATTATAATGGTGATAATAGCAATAATAGATAATACTAGTAATAACAAATGAATAAATTAATTAAAACATCAATTCATGACTGTCATTCTTCATTCTGCCACGGCAGCACAAAGTTTCTTAAATAAACAATACCAACAAGAAAATACATTTGTACTAGGGCTCATGCATTTTGTTATTATTTCCCTCCAAAAACACTTGAATCAGCCTCAAGTCATATTTGCTCTGACGCAGGGGTTTACGAGGCACGCATGAAGGCAGCATTTCTCCTCCTCCTTCCTTTTCCTTTCCCTCCTCCTCCCCTTCTCTGCCTGCATGGACAGTTTGTGGAGAAACAGAGCAGCTCTCTGCTTGTTTCTGCAGCCTGTCAGGGGTTTTGACAGTGGGACAGTGGAAGGCTATAGAGGCCAGACCCTTATGAACTTAATACCATAGAAAATCCCATAATGTACAATAATATCACTATAAACTCTCTATAGAGTACCACAGATACACTGTAAGTCTTCACAGGAATATTATGATACCATAGGAGATAAAAATACCATAATGTACAATAAGGTTACTGTGCGCTCACTATTGAGCACCACAGAAACACTATACGTCCCTACAGGAATAGGCCAATTATAGTAATATTACAGTGATTTGTCCTTAGGGGACGGCGCTTTAATAATATCTGCCATTCTATCTTTCTCCCCTGAACTGGTCGTGCTGAAAGGTGAGCCAGGACATTATTCTCTCTCTCTGTCTCTCTCTCTCTCTCTCCACCCCCGGTTCCCTCCCTCGGTCTCGTGTTCTGGACTGAAAAAGTGCAGTCGAGGAGAAGAAGAAAAAAAAAAACACAGCGTCGAATAGCCCTGGCCTAACCCCCCCACCACCACCACCACCACCTCCACCACCGCCGCCGCCACCTCCTCCTCCTTTTTCTCCGGCGGCAGATGGGATATTGAACTCAGGCTGGCTGTTTCTTGCCCCTGGGGATGAGGGGGAATCGGCGGCTTATGGTAATGGAGGGTAATTAGGGAAGCGGGCCTCTCTCTCTCTTTCTCTCTCTCTCTCTCTCTCTTCCTCTCTCTCTCTCTTCCCTTCTCTTAAGTGGTTTAACCTCCAAATACCGTAGCAAACGCCAGCCATGACCATTCTGAAGGAGAGATCGAGGCTACAGGGATGGGGCCACTAACCTTCACCCATCAAGGCCCCACATGATTGAGAACTGAATTATGTACTTTTACATTGTTCTTATCTAGAGTGACTTCTAAGGAGTGCAACAGTAGAATAAGCTTAAATTCCTATTCCACCAAAAATAACAAGCAACCAATAGGAAAGAGTGCAAAGGTCAGATATTACAATAGTCCTGTGACAATCACACAAGAGAGATACAGGGCATTTTCTACCATTTCTGTCATTTGTGTAATCAAAGCTGCCCTAGGCAATTTTGCACATTAGCGGCCCCAACTGGCAGTGAGAGGTAACTGTTTGAATTTGGAGGACTTCACTACCCAGAAATCCTGTAAGGTGATGTCAGTAAACTGTGTGGAGAAGATTTAATTCGGCCAGATAGAGTGAATCTGCAGCGTCTCAGTTAGTGGAGATGGGACACTCTTCTCTGTTGCAGCCACACTTCTTCATTTAGACTGATAAGACGGCTGTATTTTTACATAAAAGTCCTACCTAGTGCAGCTTTAAAGCTTTGTTGGAGCATAAATGAGTGTTCATGTAGACCCATCTGCACTCTAGCTTGCCGTACTATAGCAGCCCATGGCCTTGCGTGTACTTTTTTTTAGCAGCAAAGAGCCTTGAGTCGAGCAAAACGGGCATTAAGAGGCCACACACACACATTGCGGTCGGAGTCAATTGCGTCGGACAAGCCTGTCAAAACAAACGGCGGTCTAATCCGAACCCAGAAAACCCTCCAGATTTTATCTCCATTAAAACTCACTTTGCCAGTCTGGAAAAAAAGAAAACAAGTCGAGACAAACACGCAGGCCGCGAAACACAAGAGGCAGGTTGGGTTCGGGGTGTTTTTTGGCGCTGTGCGGGACAGATGACCCTAAAGTGGGTTAATTGCAGTGAAGAAATCCAGTGGGAGGATTGCCGGTGGAGCCATCAGACTCTTATCATGGTGAAATGTGGAGGAGTGTGTGTGAGTGTGTGTGTGTGTTGAAATGATGTGACCGTGATGAAAGGACGGATGGATTACGCTGATTCTATTGTAGCAGATGTGGAAAAGCTGTGTGTTGTAACGTTCACTGTAGTCTTCATTCAGTGTATTCAGTACCCTTATTTGTGTGTGTGTGTGTGTGTGTGTGCGTTTGCACACTTAAGCTGCAATGTGTGTGCGGTCCCGGTGACCTCTGATATCAGAGAGTTGCTGGCTTGGCTCTGCTGTATAAAAGTCAACAGTGACATCAGTGTTTGGAGATTAAATCTAATAGAGATTGAGACACTGTAATAACTTGGACCCTTCAACCTGTCATGTTGTTCAGACACCCGCTGAGTACACACACACACACACACACACAATCGCGGTCCAACTCATGCTGGCTATGAGCTGAAGTTCCCTCTGGGACAATGGTGGTTTTCATTTGAACTGATATCACCCCGCCTCAAACTAGGTGTTACCACATTGTGGAAGTACTGGATTACAGTTACTGTCATGACTGTAACCTGGCAGCTTTTGTACATACTTGTACTAAAGACCTAAGTATTATACTTTGATACATTTTAAAACGCATCCATTACAGAGTGTAAATGTTATGTTTGTCCATACATCATCGTAATCATGTTGAATGAGTTTGTTCATGCTTTACTTTGTTTATGCATTTGGTTTTCTTTTTTCAGCACAAGGAATCTACTTTTTTCTGTCCTCTTGTCTTTTTTGCATTGCAAAGGAAAGATCATATGCAACTACATATTCTCTGTGGTAAACAAGTAATTTTTGCTCTGCATTTTCAATGAGCAACCTCTTATTTAGCAAAGTAACAGTACTTCTACTTGATTTGGATATTTTGGTACTCTTTTCACTCCATACCCTATGTTTTTACATATAACGTGTTTAAATTACATCGTCATCTGCTGAGATCCTCCTGTGTGACACGGAAAGCCTTACCCAAAGAGCTCGCGATAAGGTCAAGATTAACAACTTAAACCCATTTAATCGACAATAACAATAACAATTGGAGAAGTTGGACTGATATTGGGTTTTTGGAGGCCGATACCGAACCAAATAGACCTAGTAGACCAAGATAGAGTCACATATCAGGAAACAGACTTGGAATAAATAACCTTCCCTCTTCCCCTCCTCCTCCAGTTTGCCCTTATTGAATTAAGACACATAGCTTGGGTTTGGAGACAAGGCGAGCCTTGTCACTGGTGGAGCGTGATGCTGTCAGGGGCTGATGGGAAACCAGAGACGCGGGGTCACACCAAACTCTGACAAACACACTGTCAAACTGCAGCACGGCAGCATGGGGGTGGAGGGAGCCGAGGTGGAACTGACTGAATGTGTGGTGTGTGTGTGTTTATGTAGAGGTGGGCATGCATGTGTGTGAGCAAAAGAGAGATGTTGACATGGATAGTGGGTGATAGAGTATATTGACAGTAACCAGTGTGCTTGACTTTCTGTGGGTGGAAGAATTCCCTCTACTTTGATGAGAAATGGTACAAAAGTTGTGGTACAAAAGTCGTGGTACATATAACTGTTGAAGCAGGTATTCCAAGTGAAGCACATACAACAGGTAGACAGAGATGGAGGAGGAAGAGGAGAAACAGACACAAGGCTCAAGAAAGAGAGAAACACCAGAGAGTCTGTTTGAAAGACGTGTGTGTGTGTGTGTGTGTGTGTGTGTGTGTGAGTGTGTGTGTGTGAGTGTCTATGAAAGAGTATTTGTCCAGGGTGTTGCCACAGGGGTCACTGCAGGTGTCGGGGCTAAGTAGTGGAGCAGTGCATTATGGGATACCTAATGCCACCCCTCTCACTCCGCCTCACCCAGCTGTGTCAATGGGCTAACTGGTCAGCGATGTGGACTAAGACTAACTCACCCTGACTAAGGCCATCTGCTGTGTGTGTGTGTGTGTGTGTGTGTGTGTGTGTGTGTGAGTCTGTGTGTGTACAAGCTTCTATGAACAAAGAAAGGGGATATGAGAGCATGAGTGTGCGTATGTGTGTGCGTGTGTGTGTGTGTGTGTGTGTGTGTGTGTGTGTGTGTTAGCCAGCCTGTTTTGATTCTGTGAGTTTCCCCCCTTTCCCAGAAGAGACTGGTATTCAAGGCACGCCTGTCAAAACAGCAGCCAACCTGCCCACCTCTCAGCACGCACGCACGCACACACACACACACACACACACACACACACACATGCACATGCACACACACACACCTGTGACAAGCAAAATAGGGTGGAGAAACTCATAAGGGAGGGGGTTCTGGATTTCACTGTGTACGTGCGTATGTGTGTGTGTGTGTGTGTGTGTGTGCAAGTGTCTTCTAGCTGCAGCCTGACATTATCCAAACAGTGTAGTAATGGGTTGTTTAAGAGGTATTGAAGTGTTGGAGTGATTGCTTCCTCACACAGGGAGTCAGTCTGGACTCTTGAAAGGTAAGCCGCTGTGCTGCAAGGTCAAAGTTTGCCACGTGTGCCCCAACCTGGCAACCCCCACCGGTTTCCCTCTCTGTTTACCGAGTGTAACTCACTCCCCTCCAAGTGCAGCCTGTTCCCTCTTCCCCCATGGGCAGAAAGGTTGGGAAGGTTGGGAGTTCAACCCAACCTGGCAACCCCCGATGATTTCCAACCCCCAAGAAGTGAAGAGTTCGGGGTTTCAGAGGCCGCTCCCGAGAGGTGCAGAGGCTGCCATGTTCGCCCGACCTGGCAACCGTCTGGCCCCATAGACGGGAACTGTCATTTCTTTGAACGGGGCCCGAAATGGGGGTGCAAAGGTCGTCAGAGTCGAAGCCGAGAGAGGCGAGGCTGTAACTGATGTGTCCTTTTAAAGTGCCGTGAATCGACTGGAACGGAGCATGCTTCCCATCAGCAACAAATGTTGACAGCTCAGATGTTTTGGGGGGTCAAACCACTGACCTGAGAGGATCATAAAATGTAACGTGCCAGTTCGTTACACTCAGTTCAAATCTTTACACTGAGAATGTGAATATTATAGGCATTATAAGTGCTGTGAGTGCATGATAATTATTAGAATCAGAGCTGATATGTGCAAAAAAAATAGGGGTTTGAATACTTTATAGGTCAACTGTATAATTCATAACATGATATGAAATTGAATGCGAGTTCCTGATGTTTGTCTGATGATTATATTGTAAGGAAACTTGACCTGTGTTTCTAATTACATTATAATCTGCTTCTCATTGCGCAAAATTGTTAACAAAAACCCTGACAGATAAATCTCCAAAGTCCAGAAACAAAATGCTTTTTCCCCAAAGTTCAGGCGTGTCGACAACGCTGACGAGCTGGAATGTGGGTGAGGATGGGAGGAATTCCTCTGGATCCCCAGACCGCCTGCTGGCTGCGGTACAACAGGCTGCAGTGTATCACCCCCCCCAACCCCCAACCCCCCACCTCCACCCCACCCCCCAAATCAAACACACAGCGTTGTTTTCCGAACGAATCCGGTAGCAAGCGTGCAATCACTCAGTAATGTGTGTGTGTGTGTGTGTGTTTTTTAATCTGGCCTGTGCCTGTTCCCCATATGGGACAGGCAGACACAATCCAGGATTACAAATTAGGTGGATAGGAAATACCCCCCCTACACACACACACACACACACACCATCCAATTTGGTTTAATGTACTAATGTACTTTGCACCAAACCTGGGCTTTGCCAACAGAAGGGGAAAAACAGGAAAATACCCGCATTGAAATGCAGATTTTTCCAGCTGGTTTTGTTTGCTTGATCTCTACAGTATGCATTTTTGCGTGTGTCCATACATATGTATCGTATGTTCATGTGTCTGCATGCACATGTGTGTAACCGTACAGTCACACTGTACAGATGTTTCGCATCACGTTAATGCCGTACGACCCACGGGCAAACCAGTCAATGTTTTTTTACGCTTGTAAGAGAGCAGAAACGAAACGAAAGTACCTGAGATCAACAGCTCAGAGAGACGCCGGGAAACCAGTCCGGTCTCAACTGGGCTTCAAATCACCAGGATAGCAATGTAAACAGTATGATTGCACACACGCACACACACACACACGCATACGCTGCAGGCTCACCTTTCCTACCAGGAAGTGTATGAGGGATGCTGACGTCAACCTATTATAAATCTAAGGTCGCAGTGCGTCACAGTCTAGAACCGAGCCAGCTCTAATGTCCAGGTCTGGAAGTCACATCATCATTATCATCATCATCTTCACTAGTGTGTGTGTGTGTGTGTGTGTGTGTGTGTGTGTGTGTGTGTGTGCGTGCATGTGCATGTGTGTGCAGCCATGAAGGCTTGAGAGTGTATGACTGCTTTTGTGTGCTCTTGTACGCACGTGTATACGGTGTGTATATGTGTGTGTGTGCATGTGTGTGTGTGTGTGTGTGTGCATGTGAAAGTACAGTATGTGTGTGTACGTGCAACAGTGTGTCTCTGCCAGTGTCGCGTCAATGTGACATTCTATCTGCTCATACAGCGCTTTTATTTTGAAAGAGGAGCAGAGGGGAAAGACATCTGGACCAGATTCATATATATACAATATGCAGAAGTATAGCTTTGGTATTTTTTCACGATTTGCACAAATGTAAACAAAAACTCAGCTGAAACTACAATGCAACCACAAACTACCACCAGACACACACAGTGCTTTACAGGAAGACATAAAAACAAGAATAGTAAATACATATTGGGGCAATAAAAATAGGAAACACAATGGAGAAAATAGGTTTAAAGATGAATTAATACATATGTAAAATTAAATGAAAAAAAATAAGATTAAAGGTTACAGTTATGTACTTTTCAGAGTGTCACTTTGCCTTTTTTTAATTGAACATGATGATTGCCCATGTGGATTGTCATTAATTTTATGATGTTTCACCAACCTCAACATCAAACCTCAACCTCAAAAAGTGTGAAAAATAATGACAATTAAGCTTTAATTGTCATTATTTTTCACACTTTTTGAGGTTGAACCATCAAGCCAGCCATGGAGAATTGAATCTCAGCAATATCTGAGATTGGATGCTACCATCGGATGCAATGCAAAGTGAAGGCAATGCAGGACTGGAGCAGCTTTCAATGGTTTTTCAGTTATGTTGGGGACGTTTTAGGGCGTATACCATTTGCTGTGGGCGAGGCCAGCGGTGAGATGGGTTGTGGCTATCAAGCAAATAGCAAAAACACCAATGGTGGAAAGCAGTAAGAAAATAAAGTGCAGCGAAGCTAAAGGTACACCAGACAAAGCCTGTTTTTTATTGCAGATTGGCTGCATTCGCTATCTGCTTCTTCAATGCCTGTGGTGGCTTGACAGACGTGTTGGGGCAGGAACTTGACCAACTGAGAGGGAAGAGGGACTAACTTTCTGTTTCATAAGTCACATAATTGTAGCTGTGAGATGATTCTTGTATCCGGATTGTGTCTACATCTTTCCTACATTTTTGTTTTTCCTTCGCAAAACGCAGAATGTCATGCATGCCACTTCTTGTCCTAATATATCTGTCTTTAAAAACTGGCAGTAAACACCTCATCTCACATGTTCCCCATGCATGAGTCATGCCAATCCAGTGCTTCATGGTTGGATCCGTGCACAAAATGTAATATAGTGTCTATACATGGATTGGAGACTCATTGCATTTAGACTTTGTTGTTAATGTGGCCAAATGAATCTCTGACCACATAAAGAGGTGGTTTGTGTGCACTGACACCTGGATTTAATGTGTTTTGATTACAATCTAATCACCCAGAGTGCATGTTAATACAGGTGGAAAGGGGATCAAAGATTTCAAAAAATGCATCCCATCCGTGGCTGATGTCTGATGGTTGTAGGGGAGCTTGGGGGTAAGGAGTATTTCCCTATGAAAGGGGGAGTTGTTGCATAATTTGATACCTCTGTCTCTGTCCGAGTACAGCAACATATGGAGCCGTGGCCACATTCCAAACTGAAAAAGATGTCGGCAGACCGGCGAGGGAAACTAGGTCAAGAAAGGAACCGGGTCTTTTTTACAGTAAGTTCCTCGAAGGCATCCAACAGTTTGAGCTATGGGGGGGCGGGGGGGTGCTGTTTTGTGTGTGTGTGTGTGTGTGTGTGTGTGTGTGTGTGTGATGTCATGTCCTTGCATATATGAGTCCGTGTGTAAATGTGCATCTGTTTGTGTGTGTATGTGAATGCATCTGCTTGCACTGTATGTAGCTATGTGAATGTGGGTGTATGTGCATTTGTGCTTGTTTCCATATGTTTAAGATGTTAAACATGTGTGTGCACATGTTTGTGTGTGTGAGTGACTGCTACATTGGAGTGGCCACCAGTATCAGACTGTGGTTGTGCTGGGCAGCTCCCAGTGTGAATGTGTGTGAATGTGAAACAGGCCGGTGCTGGAAAAGAAGTCTCTCTACATAAATAAAGGTTTAAAAAATAAGCAGTCGCATCACTTCACACTAGATTAATTAATGCAATGAGGAAGAAGCAGTTAAACCTATTACGTCTTCTCCATCCTTCTCTTATTAGCCTTTACCCCAGTATATTTCACTCACACACACATTAAGGCTCTGAGCTGGATCATTCATCAGTCGACGCCTATTGGAACCAGATGCAGTGATCAGATAGAGGGACATAGGGACTGGATTAGAAGTAGTGGACTGATATATCAGATGCACAAATATGTTTTATAGTATTTTAAAATATATATATATTATTATGGATTTCAATGGAGAGTTTTATGGTGTAAATGCTGTTTCAGAGGCTTTTCAATCCTGACAAGAATAACATTTTAGATTTTTTTAGCATGGAAATGGTCAAATTTAAAGATATGGAATACTGGCTCAGAATATCAGTGATCGGCAGCTTTAATCCTAAAAATATTGGTAATCGGCCTTTAAAAATCCTATCAGTCAAACCCTAATAGGAAGTCTTACAGACTACAGACAAACAGACAAACTCTCAGCCACTGCTTACTTTGCTGCGGGTTAAAAATCTCAGGGGAGAGCAGCATGAGCGCTTCCCAAAGTGTCAGATGGGTTCAGGCAATGGCAACAGATGAAGGACGCTGATGGAATAGTGGAAAGCGGTTGCTCAAGTTTGTCTGCAGAGTCGAGCGCGAGAGTCATCGCCACACAAGGACTCACATGAAACTGATTTAGTGCGTTTCTATAATGTTTGCAGTTCAGTAGATGGAAAACATCCCCCGTATGTTTCTAAAGTAAAGTTGGTTTTCGTCAAAGTTCGAGCATTCTGCTGTCATGCTTGTTCTTAAAGGATAAATTCAGGGATTTTGGACCTATATATATAATTTGTCTCTTACATACCTGTAGTAGTTGGACCCACAGAGAATATTGGCTCCCGAATCAGCTGTCGGTTGAAACAGCGAGCTCTGTTCTCGACTTGCTTTGCCTGTAATACCGGCTATGAGGTGAAAGGAAATCTGTTTCAATGTCCGGCCTTTAGAGTCTGTACTTTATTTCACATGACTCTTGCCTTTTTTCTCTTAAATCCTCCTTTGTCTTCACCAGCTGAATGCTCAACGCTTCCGAAACAGATGCAGTCCTTCCCTGCCTTTACTTTCAATATAGAGATTATTATGTTTTCAACCTTTATTAATCCTATGAAAGTCCTATACTCTTTTTTCACATTCATACAACCCCACATTAATGTAATGTAACACACATGCACACACAGAAAGGGAGAGCGTAATTGTCATAACTAGAAGAGAATAACTTAATACCTCAGCAAAGCCTATAATGATACACAGGATGCTCTCTCTCTCTCTCTCTCTCTCTCTCTCTCTCTTTCTCTCTCTCTGTCTATGTCTCTCTCTCATTTGAGCCTCGGCAGCTTTTTCCAATGGAAATTTAAATGAATTGAGGTTTAAAGCAGCTTTGCAACTTCACATATATCCCCAAGTATCTTTCCATCTTTCCTCCGCCGCTTCTCCTTTCCATCTCTTCTACCCTCATCCCTCCGTCCTCTCGCCTTCCCATCATGCTTCCTTCGTCTCTTCCTCCCTCCATTCCTTCCTTCCATCTCTTCTTCCTCCACTTAGTGATATCAGTTGTTGTTTTCACAGCTCCCAGTAAGGCCATAATGACAACTACTACTACTGCTACTACTACTACCACTAGTAATAATGATAATACTAATAAACTTCATGTACATAGCACTTATCTAAAAGTAGAGTTTACAAAGTGCTTTGAAGGAAGAAAACAGGAATAGTAAAATATAAAGGAGATGACAATTTTACCCATCCTCCCCTCTTTCCTACGTCCAGTCATCCTTCACTGAACCATCTGGCCTTGCAGGAGTCCTGGTGTGTGTGTGTGTGTGTGTGTGTGTGTGTGTGTGTGTGTGTGGGACTAGTTAAGAGACATAATAACGCATCTGCTCCTGTTTGCAACAGCCACCACACTTTACTTGGTTTGTGCACAAGGCCCAAGCACAATTACAGCCCCAATAGGGATGCTATTAAAAATGTATGAGCTAGTGGACAGACCGGCTGTCATTAAATCAGAGATCCATAGAGAACACAGGGCTTGGAGGATTGACACACTGACCCTTATTGAACCCACTCAGATCAATGGCAAGACCAAGGAAATACCTTTGACTTTTGTGAATACGGTGAAGTTGACATCAGGTCTGGTATATTTCTCATAGACTGCAATTCTAAACTGTATCCCATTGGAAACGATTTTATATTAGTTTTTGAAAATGTAAATGAAACCTATTTGTAAATTAAAGCCTTGTGGTTTTGAATCTAGATTATTTACTGCGTTGTTTGCTCCAGCACTTTAGCATGCACTAAATGTTAAAGTGTTAGCATGGAGCCAACTATCACTTAGCATAGTGTATGCTAAAGTGTTAGCATGAACCCTACTATCATTCAACATAGTTATGCTAAAGTGTTAGAATGAAGCCTCCTATCACTCAACATAGTGTATGCTAAAGTGTTAGCATGAAGCCGACTATCACTCAACATAGTGTATGCTAAAGTGTTAGCATGGAGTGCAATGGGACAATATCCCAAAAACTTAAGTTGCAAAACACTGTGTGTGTGTGTGTGTGTGTGTGTGTGTGTGTGTGTCATATTGCAACAGCTTTTTACTTTATAGAGTAGCTAAGCAGCCTTCCACTGGTGCAGGGGGATATGGTCTGTGTGTGTGTGTGTGTGTGTGTGTGTGTGTGTGTGTGTGTGTGCGTGTGTGTGGGAGGGGCAGGGGGGGCATGTATATGTGTGTTTCAGGGGCCCGTGTCACCATATTTCAACAAAGGAAACCCAGACTTCATGCACCATCGTTAATTACACTGTATATCCGCTTGGGACTACAGAGTGAGAGAGAGAGATGTCAGAATGTTCTCTCTCACCTCCTGCCATAGCCTGATTTTGTGTATTTGTGTGTGTATATATGTGTGACGGCTTTGTAATCCAATACTGTATGCTGTTGTAACTGACCTTACTATAACTCCAAAAGGGTTAATGGAGGGAAGAGAAATGGTATATTTCACTGAAATTAATAATAACCAACATTTTCACATAAATAGTCGTTTTCGTTCTCATGATTGAGACATAAACAAGCACATTGAAGCCTATCGTCAGTTACTGTAATGGTTTCTATGTATTTGTGTGTGTGTGTGTGTGTGTGTACGTATGCACACTCAGAGCAGGAGCTTGATTAAGCTTGATGCACACACGCACACACACACACACACACACACACACAGTGTCACTGGTGTGAACAGAGGGTCAATTAGTGGGTTAATTAAGGAGGCTTGTTTAAAATTTCCTGTCTGCTGCCTGATGATAGCCTTCTTTATGTAGACCCCAGGGCAAACACACACACACTCACACACACACACACACACACCTACACCACACCAACACACACCTCTACACACACACACTTCGCCCCTGAGCCTCCCTTCACTGCTGCAAAGAGGAAACTGACTAAGTTTCTTGGGTTTTGATACTATCCATTTACACTCCCCATGCTGTCTGTTTTCACCATTAGCTCAGGTAAAATACAACAAGCTATAAAATGATTTGTAACAGCAGTAAAGGCGGTATCACAATAGCTAAGGTGCAAAGGGTTGACCAAGATTTACGAGTTGGGGGTTAAGGGTTTTTTTCAGTCAGGTGCTGAAAGATAAAGGCTGCTTTGTGGGGGGAGGTGGAGGTTCAGGGATGTTTTGAGGGGAGAGTTGGAGGTTTAGGGTTACTTAAAGAGGGGGTAGATGGAGGGTTAAGGTTATTTGAGGGAGAGTTGAGGGTTTGCTCGAGTCCCAGGTCAGTCTCAAGTCTTGAGGCACAAGACTTAAAACAATTTTGAGGGCTAGTTGGAAGTTAAGAGCTTTTTTCTGTGTCGTAAAACCAGAAAGAAAATCCCAGTGGCAGAATGAAGGCTGGAGCCGGCGACCTTTAACCCTGCGTATCGTGCTTTGACCTCAAGCACACACTCTTCCGACGCTTCCACGCTTGACTTCCACACACACTCTTTGCCTCACCTCCAGCTGTGCAGGGAGCATGGGCGTCTGCATATATGTGTGTGTGTGTGTGTGTGTGTATGTACGTCCATTACTCTGAAAGCTGTCCCATTGAGAGCGTAAATCAATATCAAGGAACGTTCATTTCAAGTAAGGAAACAGGAAGACATTTTAGCACCAGGAAAGCATTCAACAATCACTGTAGTTGCTCTATTTATCTATTTAACTGCACTAAATATTTCCCCATAAGAGAATTATGTATTACCCAAACTTTGGTGATATTTCCCAAGTGACAAAGACAAATCTAGATCAGTTAAACCATAATACTTCTGGAAAAAAAACTCCTGTAATCTCTGAAAGATATGTATTGTTTTTGATTCATTTTCTTCTGCTAAAATCCATCTATAAATATTACATGCATGTATCAACTTGCTTTTACTTGCATGCTGTACATTTTATAATAATATCCACGAGTGCTTTGGCAAGTATACTTGTCATGCTAATAAAATCTGAGTTATCATTGGTAAAACAGCCACAAAACAAAGGGAGAGAGACAGAAAAAAACATAGGGAATGACAGAAAGGGAGGAAGGGGTGGAAACTGAATGGAGTCAAACTGTACTGTTGACATTTCTCTCTTTTCAGCAGGCTGACACTCATCTGTCCACCCCACCCCACCCCCCTTCCCCGCTTGACTGGGTAATTGTTTTGATGGACGGCTCGTCTCTGTCACCTAGTAATTACAGGTGGGTGGGACCCAGGCCTGTCATGTCAGCCTAACGAAACTTTGATCTTGTTGGAACGGTTTCGCTTTTTTCCTAACCTCCATTGTGTGAGTGAGTGAGAGAGAGAGAGAGAGAGAGAGAGAGAGAGAGAGAGAGAGAGGGAGAGAGAGAAAAACTAGGGTGCTGAATCCCATTTTAAAGACTAGAGGTTAACCGTCCTGGGTCCCGTCAATTGTTGGTGTGAAAATGCACATGCTTTACTCCAACAGGAAAAACTTTTGAAGGGATTGTCTGATTGTTTTGCTGTAAATGCCAGAACAAACTACACTTCTGGCCTGTTAAAATGGCATATTGTTTGTGCAGCTACGATGACGAGATCAATCCAAATCAGGCCCATTAAAGTCGCACAGTGTGTGGATGAGTTGCCGATTTCCCCCCAAGTGATCTGGTTGGCCTCCCTGCCAGTGAGAAAGCTTTGTCTGACAGTAAGCACTGACTTCACTAAACAAGGCAGAGACATCTGGAGACAGACTTTCAGAAGCGCACTTGGAGAAAAGACGCTCAAAAAAAAAAAAATACACTGTTATGGAAGCCCTTCAGATGGTGGTAGAATCAGTTTCCAGATTCCATTCCATCACACAATGATCAGAGATATATAGGCGTGTAAATGAGTAACAGCAACAAGGGCACTGCAGAGTACGACCGCCTATGCAGAAGCCACTGTATGATCAGTTACAAGACAGCTGACAGGGCCTCTTCCAACCCCAGTAAAATGCTTCAGTAGATGAGAAGATGGTAGCTAGAAAGGTCAGGATCTCACTGAAAGGCTGGCTACAAATCAGATTTCTCAATTTACAGTGGCAAGTCAACATTTCCAGCTGGAACTGGACTTGGAACTGGACTATGAACAAAACAACTTTTTGGACACAGCTGCTATCTGTTCTGTGATAAGTTCTACACCGGTCAAGTATGGTCCAGAGACCTACTGTATCATGATGGAAGAAGAAATCCACCAACTACCTAAGTGAATGCACTTACAAACAGATCAACAAGACGGTTTTGAATCTAGAGGATTATTTACTGACTTGACACTGGCTCCTATACTTCCATGGTAACGCAAAAGTGAGAAAATTAGAACTTTTGGCAGCTCAATGGTAAGCCATTTTAAATGATATGCTGCAAAATCTGTCAGTTTGTTGTCACGGGTCCCCAAGAGGGTTTAAGCGGTGGACCTTTACTCTTTGTGAAATGGAAAGATCAAAGAGATGGGTCATTCACACAGTGCTCTCTGGAGAGGCTGTCAGCTGGAGAGACAAATCAGTCAATATTCCAACTCTAGTGATGGAAAACAAGCACAAGGTGGGTGTGAATATATCAAACCAGCTCATCCAGTATTACTCAGGTCTAGTCTATACTAATCCGGATAAATTTGGCTTTTTTTGGCCTTCCATCCACACTAAAATGGCGTTTTCGACCAGAAATGGCGTAAAGCGGCCAGGCCAATTGGCCTGAGCATGTGGGCGCATGCCCATGGACGAAATTAGACATTTTGGGCAGTTCACTGGACAGGGGACTTTTAGAAAACACTAGTGTGGACAGAAAACTTTCAACACGAAAACGGCATTTTGAAATTTACCCGGATTAGTGTGGACTAGGCCTCAGTGACACCAAGACAACTAAATGGTACAGAACGCTATTGTACTATTTTGTTGATATTACAATTCCAAAATGCTGCATCCCCCACAAGGAGTTGTGAGGTTAAATTAATGCGTTAGTGACACACAAGCTGTTCATGCTGCACCTACACCCATATCAGAACTGAGCAAGCAAGGCTCCCAGGTGATGCAATGCACCCTCTGGCGGCCATATTGGAGGTCCTCAGCTTATAGACAACCCAGACTCTGTACAGCTGGTTGCGTTTCTAAACCTACAACTTGTCTCAACAGAATTCAGTAGACATTGATAAATCTAATTTTGTATGTAAATAATGTTTGCTTGTTTTCTAGCTAACCATAGTATCAGCTAACCATCACCGTCTTCTTGTAAACCCATCTAGTTTGCTGTTACAAGCTAAAATTAATGGCTGGCAATTGCATGCTAACGTTAGCACTGGTTTCTAAAATGCTTGCTAAAGTTAGCTTTTTGGCTAGTTAGTTAGCAAACTCAGCTAAAAACGAGCTTTGTATTGTACTGGGGAAATACATTTTCCCTAAAGCTGTGAAAGAGCTGGGGTGAAAAATAAGGAGAAAAATTGTGTTTGGAAAATTTTGTGTGTTCTGAATAAATTTTTTATTATTAAAATTATTTTTTTAAAAATCATTAGCCTAAATGTATTATCGTGTTATTTCTGATCACCGCATGGAATTTAAGTGGTACTGACCATTTAGCTGAGCGTGCCGAAAAGATTCACGATCACGATTCATTCTACGATCAAAAACAGCTTCACTATGTGAGGTCAAATGTAAGCTTATGAAAAACAGAGTTTTAGGGTTAGGGTTAATTCCCATTTTAGGCTAAGGGGATAAATCCCATTTTAATGACTATGTGGATAAATCTCATTAAAAGACTATGGAGTTGAATCCCAATGAGATTTAACCCCACTAGGGGGTTAAATCTCATTTTAAAGACTAGTAGGGTTTTGATATATTCAGGAGCTCCTACAATGACTCTAATTGTTTGTTTTAAGCCAATTCCAGAGCTAAACTGAGAGGTATCAGGCTCACCCTAAACTGTTGGAGTTATAAGATACATTCCAGATACACACACACACACACACACAAACACAAGCTCTGCACTGGATCAACATTGCCTGGCCGCCTACGCAGAGGATATGACATCACGGCTTAAGTTTTCTGTGTGTGTGTGTGTGTGCGTGTGTGTGTGTTTGTGTGTGTGTATGTTTGTGTGCACACGCGGATGTATGAGCATGTATCACATTCATTTGGATGAGAATGAGGTCACTGGACCCCTGCCTCTAGGCCCAAATGAATGCAAGCTACAGCTGTAGACTCACACTGCAAAAAAATATCCATTTTACCAAGTCACTTAATCTAATACTGAACATTAAAATCTTATTTTTCATAAAGCAAGTGAAAAAGTGAGATAATCCCACTTGTTTCCAATGCAAATCAACTTATTTGAAGAGTTTTCTTGGATGAAGCATATTTCCTTGATACTTGTCGAGTGATCTGGCTTATAGTGAGAAAACTCCTGAAACAAATGGAGCTGCATTGGAAACCAGTTGAATTATCTCACCCCATCGGTCATCACTTGACTCGACTTTAAGCCTGAATATGAGACTGAGTCATTTAAGACGATGATTTAAGATTTTTTTGCAGTGCGCCGAGGAGGCACGGGGACTTGAGTCAGCGCTATATAAAAGCCATATGCTTCAGCAATGTGGTCGGTGGATGCCGGGGATGGGATGAAACGCTGTGACCTCATCTCTTCCACTGAGTCCAAGGGGGAAGACGGAGGGAGGAGGAGGTGGGAGAGAGAGAGAGAGAGAGAAAGCCTGGAAAGCGAAGGATGTTTCGTCATGCTGTACAAAGCAGCGGCTGCCCCAGCTTACTGTCAGTTGGTATTTATAGTATAGACTGTTGCTGGCAGTCGTGTGCATGTGTGTATTGGAGTTGAATACACATACAATCTCATCTAAGTGCACACTCAGATATACAGACTCACAAACTCACATACATATACATACACGAAACACATAGTCACACACATACACACACATATTTCACCAGACTTGGCATGCAGGTAGGAAACCGAACATGGACGGTTATCCAACTTGTAACCGACTAGGACCAAGCAGTGTGTGTGTGTGTGTGTGTGTGTGTGTGTGTGTGCGTGTGTGTGAGCGAGTGGGCGGGCAGCGCCACACTCCATTGGCTGCAAAGTGGTCAGAGCGGGTTCGGTCTAGCCAACCAGAGTTTGCCACCAAATCATGCCTACGCTTCCTGTTTGGGCACCGGTCTGAGCAGTTCATACACGCAAAGGAATATTTTTAGCAATGGTTCAACTTCCAGTTTCAATAGCATCACTCACGTTATAATAAAAATAACAATACTATCACTCACTTTATAATAATAAAATCATAACAACATGCCTATTATTTATTGTAATTACTAAATATATGTATTGTGAAAGTATTGTGATTATTATTATTATTACTGAAATATTTCTTATTTATTAATTAATGTGTAATAATATTTTTTACTTTTTTCAGTTAAGGAGTATCAGGGGATTTTCCAAATGAAGCGAAGCCTGCAAAGCTAGTTCTGGCAACTGACTACACATCGCAACTCATGTCCAACGCCATAATTTCTCATACATACCTGTAATAGTTGGATATTTTGACATTTGGACTCATTGTTAGCAGGAAGAGGCAATGGAGCTCGCTGTTTCAACCGACAGCTGACTCTGGAGCCAATATTATTATTATCTGCGGGTCCATGTACGACAGGTATGGAACAGACTGCCGATTACTGCTGCTACAGTTACTGCTGCTGCTCACCATACCAACGTTTCATCATCCCCACCTCCACCCAGCATCCACCTGTAGGCTCTGATTGCTAGGTTCCCCCCAGGGGGAAAGTTCCCTATTGTTGTCAGACTGAAATGGGTGACTTTACAGGAATATAGCAGAATGTATTTTACAACTTGTGTCAGAAACTGAAACCAGACTGAAAAACCACACCAGAACAATGGAAAGAAAGACTGTAATACAGTTCAAAAGGCAATCTCTCTTTCTTTCTCTCTCGCCCTCCTCTCTTGCTCCAAACACACACCCACACACACACTATCTCTCTCCCCTTTCCCTTTCTTCCCAGAAATACAGAGAAAACAAACACTGGTTTGAAGCTGAAATCTAATCTTAAACACTTTTCTTTCTCTGTAAAATTGTAATGGAAGTCATCTAAATAACTAAATAGCTACCGCACTGCACTGGAACATCAAAGACAGCAGAGAAAACCCACATAAGAGCCTGGACCATGTTGAGGACAAACCAGAAGTCCATATGATTCATGTTAGGAAAACCAAATGTTCGGCTATGAAACACTATATGATCCATGGCTTAAGCTCCTATGCTGCTTCTTATTGCTCAAACCTCACTCGGTCTCCCTTGGCTCTAAATTACAGAATAAGAACAAGCTATATAAAGGGGATTTATTAAAGAGTTATTTCAGAAACGCGAAACACGTCTCGCTCTCACACAAGGCTTTGGCCGGCCTATAGGAACATGCATTACTCTGGCAGAACCATTGCAGATGGACATGAAACGAGGCACTACTTTGTCGAGGAGTCGAATATGTTTGCAAAAATTTACTTTTTTTGAAATTGGAAATGATTGATTCCATTCCTGTCGTGCCAAAATTTGTATATCCCAAAAATGTGTTTTCCCTGGCAGTGTGTCCTCGCTTTGTCCTCAGTGTGTGTTGTTGTTTCACCATTGCACAAGAAAATTATTACGGGGGAAGTGTACTTAATAACTCATAAGCTGCGCTCAGAATAGTTGCGTTCATAACTCATTCACTCAGTCACTTCCCTATGCAGTGTGTCATATAGTGAATTATATGGCCAACGACCGAACAAAGTTTTGGACACTACATTAAACATCATTGCTTCAATAAAAATGCACCGGATATTGGCGTGACGCACTTGGACGACCCTGCATCTCATACACAAACCAAGCACTCATGACAGCGGGTTGAAATGTACTCAGGTAGTATTGATTTTGCGAAGTTTTTAATATTAAATTACAAACAAATTGTTGAAAGTCCAATCATGTGCAAGTGTGGTTTTGTGAGGTATGGTGCTGTCTCCTAATGGTGGCAAGCTGTTTTAATTTAGCAAACAATAATTTTGTGAGCTAACGTTAGCTAGCTCACAAGCTAGCGACTAGGTAGCTATACTCTTCTCCTTCGGTAAGACACGATTGCATTGCATAGTGGTGACTCAGACCATGGCCAAGGCCCAGACTCAGGCCAAGGCCAAGGACTGGGCCAAGGCCTGGACTCAAACCCAGGCCAAGGCCCAGACTCAGGCCAAGGCCAAGGACCAGGCCCAGACTCAGACCCAGGCCATGGCCCAGACTCGGGCTCAGCCCCAGGCCAAGGCCCAGGCTCAGCCCCAGGCCAAGGCCCAGACTCTGACCCAGGCTCAAATAGAGGCACAGACTCAGAACCAGACTCAGACCCAGGCTCAGACCCAGGCCCAGACTCAGGCTCAGACCCAGGCTGCCAAGGCTGTGGAGGAAAGGATTCTAAAGCTCCATGTCGAGGCCTCTGAACTCCAGCTGCAGAGGGCACAAAATGATACAGAGCAGCAGGCCATCAAGATCCAGGCCTTTGAGGTGGAAAAGGGGGCTCTTCACTGTCAAATTGAGGAGTTAAAAGAAATGCTCCACCGAGAGAAGTACCTTAACATCCAGGCTGCACAGAAAAATGAGGCTACCAGACTCAGGCCAAGGCCCAGACTCAGGCCAAAGTCAAGGCCAGGAGGAATTGTAGGGTACATCATGTGTTCATTCCATCAATTTGCAGCGCATTGTGGGTATTTTATAGTGAACTACTGTATATAGTGAGTCAAATTAAGCACTGAGAATCCAGACACTAGCACAAAATGGCGGACACACAATATAGTGCACTATTTCTGTAATAGGGAACGGTATAGCCTGCCAACTTCTTTGAGATTCTACCATGACAAACGAGTGTGATCTCCATTCATTATGAGGTGACTAGGCAGTTACTTTCATTCTCTGTAATCCCGTGAAACGTTTGTACAATGTTGTTTTACCGTTTGAAAAGCCAGCACGAGAGAAAACAATCCACAACATCGAAAAGATTTTGTTTGAATCTTCACAGTTTGAATTTTTGTTTGAAGACATGCCGCCAAGGGAAACTCATTTTTTTAAGGGGGATACACATTTTGGCACAACCCTTGTGTGGTAAAATCCCGAGCTCCATTCCGATCTAAGGCCTAATGAGAAGCAAAAGAAGAGGAGTATCAGAGAGAAGATGATGAGGTAATGAGAAAATGGTGATGAGTTTCATATGCCTGCTTTATTAATACAGCAGTGCACACAGGACAGAACGGGGATGACATACTGCATGACAAAGATCATGAACTAGCTTTCAATATCCACATCATCACAAGTACATGGTATGCGCCATAGCCCACTGAGCTCCCAGGATGCCAACTGGGTGAGATCATTTCACATTTTTCCAATGCAAATTCTTCAATCAATCGCCAGTTTCTATAAACTGGTTCCTTATTCTACCTTGTTTCAAGATAATGACACTTTTCAAGAAAATTCCTGAAACAAGTGAAACTGCATTGGGAACAAATGGAATCCTCATCCTCATCTCCATAAAGACTTTAAAGGTCTAGTATCATGAAAATCACACTTCCAAATCTCATAGTTTTGTCTTAACAAAGAACATGTTTAATCCTCAAGATCTATGTTTCTTTGTTTTTTTGATCTTTGTTTGGTGCTCAGCGCTCATTGCTGTGGTGTTTCTGCACTGCACTTCCCAGAGATCACCTGTCAATCAAACAGTGTGGGCGGAGCTTGGATTTTCTGTTGATGCAGTTTGAGTTTCTCTTTTCTTTCTCTGTTCAGCCATGGCAGCTATCGCTGCTCATGCTAACTACCCAGTTCTTCTTCTGTTTATTCCAAACAACACGGAAACGAACAGCAAATGTCAAAGCTTTCATGAACCGGATATAGGTTGAATCACTATTGTATTATATCAGTTGGTGATAAAGAATACCAAAACCGGACATTTATTTACATGAAAATGTCACAGATGATTACCTTTAAAAAATTTCTAAGACTCAATATGAGAATAAACGGCTTGTTAAGATGGATATTTTTTGCCGTGTGTGTGCATGCGTGTGAGAGCGAGGGAACAAGAGCGAGCGGGAGAGTGTGTGACTGACTGTGTGCAGTGTGATGTATAAGAGGGGAGCCTTGTTTGAGCCTCGCTCTGCTTTCCATTCCCCCTTCTTGTTAATACAAATACATGTGGAGCCGCTATTTACTCAGGGATTCCAGTGCAGAGCTGGTTCAGTGTGGCAGGGAGTGGACACACCCTGGTCCACACACACACACACACACATACACACAGAAATGTACATTCACACCTACACTCATTTACTTTCACAGCTTCAGCTTGCACACACAAATACATGGAAGTAGAAACAGACAGAGAGATAAAGAAACGCTCTATGGCACACATACACACACATGCAAAAAACAACACACACACACACACAAACATATGTTCAAAGGTGTGCGCACACACACACACACACACACACACACACACACTCCAAGGCAAGGTGGAAATACCACAGCTGCCCTTCACAACTGTAACACCGTCCAACACGTTCCCCCCCCCCCCTTTTTCTTCCTCTCCTCCCCTGGTTCTTTCAGACGGAGGGTGTGTCGCTCTCATTATCAGGGTAAATACGGCGATCGGAGCCCAGAATAGCTGACATTTGCGTTGGGAGAGGAGGGATAAAGTGGGTTAGAATAATAACAGAATGGAAAGTTTGCGTGAAATTGACTTTCAGCCTCGCCGTTAGCACGCGGGCCTTGTATAAATAACGATTAGAGAGCGCCTGCCAGCATGCAGACGCACACACACACACACACACACACACACACACACACACACAAATGCCAGGCCCGGCTCATTAACATGAACAAAATTTGCCAAGAAAGCTACACATGGCAAATATGTGGTACTGTAAAAGCCAAGAGCGAGTAGAAGGAAATCAAACTCTAGTAGTTTACAGGAGGAGACAGAAAGAAAGAAAGAAAGAAAGAAAGAAAGAAAGAAAGAAAGAAAGAAAGAAAGAAAGAAAGAAAGGAAGGAAGGAAGAACGAAGAGAAAGGGGGATATTTTTTCATCTTTACTCCTTTCCAAACACAATGGTGCAGGCTGAAGTAAAACAAAGACAGAGCGGAAGAAGTGAGGAAGTGTGTGTGTGTGTGTGTGTGTGTGTGTGTGTGTGTGTGTGTGTGTAGGTTACATAGGCCTGGAAAAGCTCAGGAAAGCAACCCAGACCCTCAGTACAGCCCTACTGTAGCTCTAAAATACACAATCGAACAGCATGATTACATATACACACAGTGATGAATATAGAGGAGTGTGTGTGTGTGTGTGTGTGTGTGACATATACACACAGTGATGAATATGGAGGAGTGTGTGTGTGTGTGTGTGTGTGTGTGTGTGACATATACACACAGTGATGAATATAGAGGAGTGTGTGTGTGTGTGTGTGTGTGTGTGTGTGTGTGTGTGCGCACGCGCCCATACAAAGTGGCCTTGGTAGCCTTTAGGCAGATTACAGTACAATTTCCTCTAGTTGAGCTCCGGATGATAGAGACATACTGTTATTGCACCAAACACATGTATTGGGATTGGACAGACATTGTGTATGTGTGTGTGTGTGTGTGTGTGTGTGTGTGTGTGTGTGTGTGTGTGTGCATTCAGTGCCACACCCCACCTCTCTATCCTCTCTCTCTCTCTCTCTCTTTCTCATTGTCACATCTGTTTCTAATAGGTGATTGGAGTTGCCGTTGGCGCCCGGCACGTTTCGAAAATGGCGTGACACACACACACACACGCACACTCGCACACACACACACACACACACACACACACACACAGAAGAGACAGAGGTCACGGCGAGACCTTTGACAATCAGAGACACGAGTTTCCTATTTACACCTATCGCCCTCTGGGACCGATGGCTCTTTCATCATGATCGGCTACTTTTCCAGATGCTCTGCAGATAGTAGAGAGTTAAAGCTGCAATAGGCCACTTTTTGGACATTAAAATACCGATAAATAAATATGATATATCATACACTATCAGTCTGTGTGTGCTGTGACCCTGTGTGTTCTCGCCCTAAACTCCCTGAAATGTGAAGTAGGCTATTGGGGCGTATACAATTTGAAAGCAGCAAGAAATGAAAGAACAGCGAGGCTAAATGTTTTGTTTCTAAAATGGAGAGGCGATTCACCACTCTGTTTACTTTCAGTGTTACATCTGGATGATGAGCGCCCCCTGGCACAGTAAGTGTAAATGAGTACAACATGATTAGGTGTGAACGGGGCTACATAGCTAAAGCTGTCGGCAGATTGTGACGGTGTTTTGCGTTGCATTTTATGTCAGACTGTGCGATTGGAGAGAGGAACAAAGATTGCCAACCATCTTTCAAGACAAAACATTTTTCCCCGACGTGAAAAATGTGTCTGGAATGGCATTAAGATGGACACAATGGCACAGTCTGCAAACACCCTATCAGACCATAATGTTTTTGTGGTTTTTAAATTAATTCAGTTCCAACATCTCCTTACATCATAGTTTGCATGGCCACATACTGACAATTTTAAGTTTTTTCTGATTTTGCCTCTTCACTGCCACCAGTGGGCAGTAATGGAAAAAGTGGAAATAGTCCCCATTAAACGCAATAATTAGCTGTGTGATAACAATTATCAAACAAAGCTTTATACGTTTTTGCACCTGTAAGGGTTTTGCACCTTCACAACTAAGCAGTTAATTTGTCTGCACACTCATACAGAGAATATGATGTTAATATCCCTTGTGCCATAATCCAAGGTAAGCATTCATATAGAGGCCAAATTCAGAGTTTAACAGAATACAAACAGTATTAACTTACTGAATAAGAGGTTTTTGCTATAGATTTGTCTGTAAGATGCGCTCAAATTCGAATGGCTTGCAAATTGGATAACCAATACTGGGCCAACACTTACTTAAAATGGGTAATAAGCATGCACTTGTACACTAAACCACCCTGAATTTTGAACCCATTTTCTCCAATTCAATTCAGTTATTAGAGAGCTAGATCACAGGTGCACTTTATACTTGTCATCATTTACCCACATGTATATTGAATCACATGGACAGCGTGGGTTAATTTGGGTAGATGAATGAGGAAATGAATTTGCTCACATACCTTAATTAATAAAACATCAGGTTCCTCGTAGGTACTGAAGAAAAAGTCCTCAGGATTTCATTTCTGCTGTGTTGCAGTTGCTTGTGAACTTCACTTCTGACTCAAAGCTCAACTCTCTCTTTAGAATCCATGGAATGACCAGCTTGTGATGCTTCCATTGTCACATCACTCATAATCTATGTCACAATTATGCATCACTGATGTGTGGGAATGTCAAATTGACTAAGAAATATAAAAAAACACTTCAGCTAAAACAATGTGGTTAGTTGGATGAAGCCAAAATATACCTGGGGATTCATTTTTTGACAATGCAGTAAGTGAAATACAGGTGTTCTCCAGTGAGCTATAACCATTTATTTAGCCATTTATTTAGCCAAGTAGGCTAACAATTTACATATATAGTCACGGCCCATTTGCATCTATGTATCATCCCTGCTTCCATGGCAAAGGGCATCTTACTATACAGGCAAACAACCATTCAACCATGCTTCGTTTAGACTATTGCACACATAAAAACAGGCAAACAGGCAGTAATAATTGCAAACAAGTAACTGTTTACATAGGGTGCAAACATCTGGAGGTGTGGCACATAGCCAGGCTGTGAGCTTTTCCATGAAATCAAGGTGCGTCATTGTTTTTTCCCGCATTTGCTGTTGTTGTAGCTGCTGGTTGTGGCTATGTCAGCGATGTGGACAACAATAATCCGTACCATGTAAATGGAAATATGAATGAAATAGTTCCATAAGCAACCCAGGTAAACAGCTTAATCG
Source organism: Centroberyx gerrardi (assembly GCF_048128805.1). Lineage (NCBI taxonomy): Eukaryota > Metazoa > Chordata > Actinopteri > Beryciformes > Berycidae > Centroberyx > Centroberyx gerrardi. The sequence goes on from NC_136019.1 coordinate 19,653,222, forward strand.
TAATATTGTTTTATTTAGAATAAGGCTGGATACTGTAAATTTCTAAAAGAATTTCATGGAAAGAAGTCATTATTCATATAATTATATAATATACTTATTTGTTGAATTCTTCATTAATTTTAGTTAATTTCAAATTTTCTATACTACATAATTTCATGGTTCTGTCTTGGAAACAACAGAAGAAATTGGAGGTATTTACCGACTACCACTGAACTCTTTCTCTATTTTTCCTATAGTACATAATTTCATGGTTCTTTCCAGGAAACTTCCTAAGAAATTAACAGTTCCTTTCTAGGGAATGATTAGGAAATTTGCATTAGCCATTATTGTAACAAAGCCAAATGAAGGGAGACATCCAGCAGATATGAGGTGATTAGATGATGGAGAAAGTTCATAATATCTGTCAAACCCCACAATCTATTTCTGTTTAGAGCTGACAGCGGATGTGGAACTGCTTTCAGTCTTTGTCCTCTAACATCCAAGCCAGGTTTCGACATAGGTGCTCTCCCAAAATAGCACGGGGTAAACCACTGTGTTGAGAACGGGGACTGGACTCACTCAGTCCAGTGAGCGACTCTCCCTACAGCGCAGCAGGAAGTGACATTATGAATCTGTCACTAGCTATTTCCCCTCGCCGGTCACCCTTTGTGCTGCCTCCCCCTTCCTCCTCTTCCTCCCCCTTCTCTTACACATGCTTCCGTTGAGGGTAGATTCCATTGATTTTGGTTGTTGAAGTCAGATATTGATACAGATACTGATATTTTTGGATTGTAGCTAGTGTTCAAAATCCCCAAAAATCAAGTTTTCAGCGTTTGCCTTGGAATTTTATTCTTGTCTTGCTCTGAAACAGCATTTAGACTATCATGGGACACTAAAACTCTCCTTTGAGACAAACAAACAGCATCCTATCCTTCATATCAGAGTTGGCCGATATCCGATTTTTAATAAAAGGCCAATATCGGCAAACCGAAACATGAGTCTAAACCCTAGAAAGAACAGCGCTTTGGGAATTAAAGCCAGGACAAAATATGTGTTGATAGCCTTCTTTGATTTGTTGCTCGGCAGTGAATGCAGCCAAACTGGCACAGAGTGTATAGAGTATATAGACCGTGGAGCCGGCTGGCACTGTGCGCCACTGGGATTTAATTTCTATGGAGTCTGAAGCAAATTTAATACACACTGCAAAATACATAGCGTGAGAGAATGCGGCTGAGAGAGCCTGAAAAGGACAGTAACCAAGCAGCGGGTTGTAGGAAGACAAAGAAAGAAAGAAGCCAAAGAAAGAAGCAAGGAAAGTACAGTGGAGGACGGGGAGGAGAAAGTGCAGGAGAGATAGAAAGAGAGAGAGAGAGAGAGAGAGAGAGAGAGAGAGGGAGAGAGAGAGAGAGAGAGAGAGAGAGAGAGAGAGAGAGACCATAGAAGGCTGGTGGCCACACAGGAGACAGTTACAGTATGAGCTGTCTATTACACACACACTGCTGGACAGCTGGACAACACATTAACGCGTGCACACACACACACACACACACACACACACACAATAGCATAGCGGGGGACAAGGCAGGAGTATCAACAGTGAAGACATAAGCAGTGAATGATGAACAGATGAAGATGAAAGGAGGAGGAGAGCGAAATGAGAGGAAAGGGAAGCCTGGGGCACTCAATACCTGTATCCAGACACCTGCATCACACACACACACACACACACACACACACACACACACACACAAACAGATGTTGCCTCATATTCCTAAGCAGAGAAGCAAAGAATGAGCGTAATAAAGCCAGAAGAAAGAGAGAGAGAGAGACATCCATCTGGACCTTAAATCACCTCCCCCTCCTCCTCCCTCTCCTCCTCCTCCTCCTCCTCCTCTTCTTCTTCACATGAGCTTACATTAAATGTAGGTCAGTCCTCTGCTCTGGCCCGGACTTGTTAACCACCACACCATACCTGAGGTCCCCGAATGCCTCGCAACACCCAAAACAACACGTGTTTCCCTTCACTTCGCACCCGTCAACGTCTCCTTTTTTTACGGCGAGGAAGCTGGCAGTAGTTTACAGATCTAACAGGGTTCGCATAGGAATAATGCTGCCTTCAAGAGCTGGTCGGAAGCTCCGACTTCCGGGTTTGGAAGTTGGGAGTACGACTTTGACCGCTTTTGGCCGGAAATAGTAAACTGCAATAGTCGTTTTTTGGTGGCTGTTGTTTTATTTTAGAAATGAAGAAGTGCACAGAGCTGCTAAATATGCATCCGGTAATGGATATTTCCATTTATTTATTAGTCAAAATCACTTTGCAATCAATTGTGGGCTTCCATGCTCTGCACCCCCTAAACGTCACACCTCCGCAACTGGAACAACATGGAAAATCTCAACTTTCCCAGACATGTTTATCACTTTCTTGGATCATTCACGTTGTCAACTCGTACTTGTTGAGATATTTAGATTAGATGAAACTCGAATGATTTCCTAAGTATCACCCAAACCTGTTGAAAGAAACATAACAAAGTAACTGAATATAGAAGGAAATGAAGATACAGCATCTTCATTGACATTACATTGACATGTAGAAGCAAACGTGTGTGTGCTGCCAGCTATTCCCAAATTGGGATAACAAATACACAAATATACAGAAATGTGTAACTATATATTGTAGCTGTTCATATGTCGTAATGAAAAAGAATATGATACAAAAACATGAATAAACATGAAAAACAACAATTTCCGACAGAACGTGAACGCAGCACAAGTACACAACTGGTCGATGTGTTTTGTTCAAAGAGTTTGTGGTTTGTTGTGTAACGAAGAGCTACTGGCAGGTTTTCCATGTGGAGTACTGGCTCTCAGCCTGGCTCAGATCCCAAATACACACTGTCTGCACACTGATCCCCCACTTTAAAAGGATTATTTCAATTTATTTGGGGCTACATCTCATATTGTGTTCTGTTGTGCTTTTTTTCCATCTAGTTTCTGTCTTTGTCATCTCTTTTTATTTATTTATTTATGTTTTTGGAGGTGCGACAGATTTTTACAATAATTTACAGTTATTACAATATATCATTTGGCAAACAGCCACTAATTTATGCGATTTTTCCTCTCTTCACATAACTTACAACGTCTACTCCGCAAATCAAAAGGTGGTTTAACTGAAGGTTTAGGGTTTTATCCTCCACTGCATCCTGCCTTGTGTATTTTTTGAGGGTTTTCTGTGTTTTATCATTGTTCAAATAAAGAAACGAAACGAATCCCACCTAATTAAACTATATCAACATGAATTAAACCTATATCACTAGATCTCTAAGTAGAATCACATGATTAAACCATCACCTCTCATTTTTTGAGGGGTGTAAGTGGATAAAATTGTGTTGCAGACTTAGGAAGCGAAACAGCGCAGGATTATGTCTGCACATGCTCATGCACAAACACAAACACACAAATGCACGAACATGTAAAATTCCCTCACACACACACACACACCAGGGACCCTAAAGTGTGGCAAAGTCCGAATATGGGAAAATCTGGGAAAATTATTATTTGCTATATTATAATTTTTTTTAGATATGGTTTCCAAATACAAGACTGATCTTTACTCTCCATTATAATGATAAAACTCTGAAACCCATTGCTTCACTGCCAGTGGGGGTTCTATTTCCTGTATGAAGGACATAAGGACGGCGGGTCTGTCTTGTTGTTGTAGTCCGATCAAAGATAAAGGCTGTTTATTAAAAAGCCTGCAGGGTGAAGACAACAGAAAAATGCCCCATAGAGAGAGCAGCGCAAGCCTAATATCATCCAGAGAGACAAAGCAACACTCAAACACACACACACACACACACACATAGATCCCATCCCACATCCATGGCCTCTGCATACCTTTACACCGAGTCTAACAAGACAAACCGAGCCATTCTTAAGGCGGCGAGCGAAAAGCCGAGCCAGTGATTTGATGGAATGTGAAGTGACAGATTCATGCTGGTGTTGATGCTGCGGTCGAAAACGTCTTCCAGCTCGGAGCTTCGCAGGAATGAAATGCATTTTGTCCTCATGTGGATGCATAGACTTCATTTACTCAGGGCCTACGGGCAGCAGGAATGCACAAGCAGCGATTTCTGTATCAGAGTGTGTGTGTGTGTGTGTGTGTGTGTATGGTAGGTAGGTAGGTTGGTATTCCATGAGGGCAGGGACACAAATTATGTCGATGAAAGAATGAAGGGACTTTACTGTTCAGGTCTACAGTTCAAAACACCCATTAATTGTGTGTGTTTGTGTGTGTGTGTGTGTGTGTAATGACCACTGTGAACGCCCGGGGGAGAGGAACAGCTGTGCATGAGGCATAGCGGGAAAAATGTGATGACACAATGTAAATCTAGCACCTTCAGGATCTATTTGCCTTTCAGATTTTGACTGCAGCCTGACCTCGAATGGAGCGACTCACCGACAACGGCCAGATTCCCCACTTTGTCCTCTACGAGGCCTTTAGAAATGCAAATCGCCATATACTGTAACCTGGCTTGGATGTTAGAGGAAAGCAGGTTGGGTAAGAGTGAGTGTCATTGCGGTTATCAAGTGAAGTGGGCACCTCCCATCATACATTTTTATTAAATTACATCCACAACACCAACACAAGGGCTCAATATTCAATTCTGGTGTCCCACAACCACCTCCACATACCTATTCACAGCACTAATAAGACCGATACTAAAGGAAAACACACTAGACTCCAAGCTAGGACTTGTCAACATGGGATCAAAGTCCCTTGATAAATTTAAAAATGGCTGTATACTACCAAGACCCTTATTTTGAAACACCAAAACACTGCAGCCTATGGCTTTTGGACAGTGCACAATTCTTTGTCAAAGCCATACTGCTCACCCATGGCTCCAGTATGGAATACAGAGTGCGGCAATACTATAACAGTACCATGAAAATACAGTACAATGGTAAAACCATGGTATAGATAAAAAATGTCGGTATGGATGTTTTACTGCTATGGTACTGCCATCATTTGCAGCAAAATGTAATATCTGTACTGTGTTTTAAATTGAGTTATACCATGGTATTATTTAAGTACAACATCATTATAATGGCAAGACTTTTACCTTGGCTGTACCATGGTAAATTGTTTATACAATAACCAGCAGCCTCTGTGATGGTGTGCATGCTCCCAATGCATGCTGGGATAGGTTCCAGCCCCCTCGGAATAGGAATAAGTAGGTATGGAAAATGAATGAATGAATGAATGACCAGCACCACAGTAAAACTGATCATACCATGCAGTACCATCCAGTATCCTTCATGCCGCCATGGTACTTTTTGGTGAGGGTTAAAGAGGCAGCAGGTTACTGTTCTTTCTACTTCTACTGTTATCCAGAGATGTTAAACACTATTCACTCTATAGGCCTGAGCTATAGGCTAGCCCTACACATTCTGTCAACGTGGACTCATATTTTTCATGTATTTCAAATGATGGCGTTGCAGGGATTTTATCACCTCAATATGGGGTCACCTGCCATAAAAAGGAAGGGCACCTCTGCCTTAGTTAAAACTGGAGAGACTCACTCATTGGTGAGTCATTGGGTCATTCAGGGTGGCAGGGTGGTCTAATGGTTAAACAGACCAGATGTTGACTGATTTAATGTGATTATCTAAAGAACATAAGCATGCAGGGGTTGCCTTGGTAGGGGGTGATGGCTTCATCTTCTGTGTGACTTTCCTCTCTGTAGGGGACGTAGGAAAACCTCAGCTATGGCCTGTGACTAGACAAACTAACCAACACACACTGTCTCAGTTGGGACCGCTCTTCAACCAGATGACCTGTGTTTAAGCGTTGGCAAATATCTGATATCATTTTGTCACCAATACATCTGATTGATTTTGTGTTCAGATATTGTCAGTTTGTTAATGAACTAGTTATTTTGATCAGCTAACTATTGCTGTCTTGTAAACACTTCTGATATGCGCAATAGCTAAAGTTATGTGGCTAGTAGTGTAACATTCACATAGTTGCAGTTAGCTAGCTAACAGTTTGTTCAGGTTAACTGAGCTGACTCTTCTCAAGCTACAACTCAGAGTGTTTTGGAGTAGAGACTAGAGCTAAGAGACAGTTTACTGTGTCACAGTAACCTACATTTGGAAACAAATCCACCTTATCACACTATTTACTTTTATTTACACGTACATCATGACTTTCTAGACCTCGGCAAGATGGCGACAGTCATGGTTACTAGATTTCTGATATAACTGCAAAGCCTCTATTGAGTGATTCATCCACTAAATAGGCCATCTTTGAGTTAGCCTATAGCATCTGTGAACCATTAGCTAACTGCAGCTAGCTCTTAACAGGAGCTAGGCGCCACAATCAGAAGAGCACCACCCTTAGCTAGCATTACACCGTTCCCTTAAGCTAAGCGAGGTTGAAACTCCATCCTCTTCTCTTTAAATGCGTCTACTTTGGGCTCAACCCAAACCGCACCACTTCACTCCGTTTACTCCTCTTCCTTGGATGTGGCCGAGGCGCTAACGACACGTCCTCCTTTCATCTCTCTATCTCCAGCTCCTCATGCCTCACTTGCAATCGCTACCATGTGGGAGGACGCTCGGTGGTGAGGTTTGTGGCGTGGTGCGTGTGTGCGTGTGTGGACTAGACCAGACTTTAGCTATTCCTGTTCCATCTGATCAAAACTCACCCCTCGTATCTCCTTCTGGGGAAACACGAGAGCAGGGAAACTGACAAAGATGGAGATATGAGGTGTAATATTAAAGAACATGTAGCCTACACAGGTAAAGGGAAAGAGACAGACTCTGAAGTTAGTTTTTATTCTTAATTTAACCGTTATTTAACCAGATAACCTTGTTGACTTGAAGTTTTGAATGTTGTTTTCCAACTTCCAGCCCTTCTTTGCATTCACACAGTTCCACACATTCAGTTTGGAACCGACAAATCTGTGTCTATTTGGGGATGTGACATGAAAACAAGCATAAGCATAAGTAAAAATACAAGTAAAAATCATATAATAAGCAAGAGCAAAGTAGAACTCACTACACACTGATAAGGCAGATTCTCCAGTATAGAGGTCAAATGGAAAGAAGTTATGTCATTGAAAGAGTGAGAGAATGAGTGAAATAGAGTCGAAGTGAATTGAAAAGAGGGTAATTGGAGAGATTTAATGGAAATAATGAGAGTCTGTAGGGATGTTTTATAGACATATTTTATAGAGTGGATGAGAAAGACAGAAAGAGAGAGACAAAGAAAAGAGAGGGCAGACTCTCCTGGACTGTACGTGTACACACACACACACACACACACACACACACACACACACACACACACATCAGCGAGCACTTCATACCCCCTCAGACCGTGACTCATAGCGCCGAGGTTCATCTGTTAAATTCCTTGACGTTTCTGTCTTCACGCACACACACACACACACACACACACACACACAAAGAGAAAGCCTCCCCTCGCCACTAATGCTTTTCTCTTACCTGCCCTGCAGCAATGTCTGGATAGTATATGACATCTTAATGGAGAGCAACTCCCCTAAACAAGACCGACTCACACACTGCACACACACACACACACACACACACACACCTCTATGTTATACTTGAGCTGACATTGACTTAGATAGACTTTCTTCAGCACCTAAAGCCAAGCCTACTTATATAACGCCTAACACTAGCTTTACTTTAAACCTTATTTCAACCTTAGCAGAGCCATCGGATGAACATTTGGATCCCATAAGACAGTAGATACACACACATACACTCACACACACATATGTATCATGGACTACCACTTTAACCCTAAACCCAAGACCCCTTGTAGGTGTGAGGACTCTCCTCACTGTGGAGGATCTTTCTCATCTTTCAACACACACAAGGACATTTGATCCTCATGAGGATAGAAGTACAAGAACACACGCAAACACACACTCCGCCACCTTGTAACCCTGTAACATGATTTCTGATCTGCCTAATCACTTTTGCTGTTTTTCTCCTGTTCAAACGGTGCAGGATCACAGCGAGAGGGCAAGTGCCAACACACTCCCGATCTCATGAAAAAAAAAAAAGAAAAAAAAGAAAAAACACATCAGTCAGACAGATGATTGAATTACAAAGGCTCGCTTTGTGTCGGCTTCTCTCCGCTCGCTGTGTTACGTGCTTTTCATTCCCTCCGTCGCCGGCTTTCTGGTTCCCGTTCCATCATGTTGTTGTTGCCCGAGGGGTAAAAGGGAAGGATGGGACCTGGGGATACGCGTGTGTGTGTGTGTGTGTTTGTCTGTATGTGTAGTATGTGTGTGTCCGTCTGCGTTCAGAAAGTGCATGTAAAAAAATGATGAATGTGTGTTTGTGTGTAGTTGCGGTGGCGACGAGGAGAGGTGAGGAAAGAGTCAGCGCCGAGATAATACACCCACACACACACACACACACACACACACACACACACACAGACACAGCGCAAACATCCTGATCCCTCGCCACAACCAAAACACAGCCGTCCTGACTCGGAAAGCCCTGATGTTAAAGTGTCAGTGAGATGGGAGAAGACGGAAACGGAATCGCCTTCGCTGACAACTTGTTGTTTTACGTTAACCACCGACTTCCACTTTGGACAACTTCCCCCCCCCCGCCGCAAAACACTTTAAAGGTCCGGTATCGTGAAAATCACACTTCCCAATCTCATGCTATGCCAGAGATCACCTGTCAATCAAACAGTGTGGGCGGAGCTTGGACTTTCTGTTGATGCAGTTAGAGTTTCTCTTTTCTTTGTCTGTTCAGCCATGGTGGCTATCACTGCTCATGCTAACTACCCAGTTCTTCTTCTTCTGTTTATTCCAAACAAACCATGTTGCAGATTACTACTTTAAAGTAAAATATTAAGCTAAGCTTAATAGTTTGAGTGTTGTGGAAATTTAACAAACACCCTTTGAGAAACTATCACTCTGGTTGTCAATGGATTCAAACCTTTTTAGATATCCGATCTACTCCCAGTTATAAATGGGGCAGAGGGCGATGAAGCAGTGAGAACAAATAACAAAACACTAAAATAAACATGATACTCCTCACATTAGAAATCCAAACAAGCTTTTTCTGACTGAATTAAAAATCAGTGGACTGCATCTTTAAGTTACCCACCTATGCTTGAAAAAATGACTGTTTTAATACTGTGCTATCAATCATTTGAAGAGTTGGCTTCACTTTCAAATAGCAGATGCTTCAGTTTTGGTACACAACTCTACAAATACTCCCTGAAAGACAGTAAAGTACGAGGTGGAGAGAAAGGGAATGATGGTTTGGTGGACCTGTATTGGCAGAGTCTGAAACTATCAAAACACATTAGCTGTAAGCTGCAGATGCCGGCCTTGTCCTGACTTGAAGTTCACCGCCTCGTCTTTCTTACCACAAGCGTTGCAATCATGCATTTTCTCTCTTTCTCTCTCTCTCCTCTCGCAAGCACTGACAGGTAGGAGAGAGAGAGAGGGGGGGAGAGAGAGAGAGAGAGAGAGATGCACTCTACCAAGTCACTTTTCTACCTTCTACTTTTTTTTTTGGCTCTCACGTAAGAAAGCAATCAGTCATACAGCTATTGACATTTTAACAATAGAGGTACAAGTTGAGTTGTGCTGTAATAAGATCCTATTTGTTAAAAGAAGTACAAAAAAAAGAAAAGAAAAGAAATATACATAAATGAAAAACAAAAGAAGAGGCAGGGCTTACACTTGAATTTTAAAAACTAAAGATAAAGATATGAAAGCTTATGAACTCAATTTTTTTTATAACAAGTCAAACAATCCGACAACGGGGTTCAGGTCATTCAACTTGCTTCCAATGCAGGTTCACTTGTTTCAGGAATTTTCAGCATCAAGATTTTTTTTTTCACTTGTTTTAAGAAACATAATACTTTAAGACTCAACTCCAGACTAACTGACTTGTTACAATGGATAGTTTTTTGCAGAAGAGTGATTGTGGACTGCAGACATTTCTGAGGTTTTTTAATAAATGACCCCATTCCACTGCTGCGATGGATATATATGAATTATAACATATATGCCAATAAGACTGTGGGGAGGCAGAGAGAGGGAGCAGGGGAGGGTGGAGATGTACAGTATATGCCCAGACAGAAGAAGAAGAAGAAGAAGAAGAAGAAGAAGAAGAAGAAGAAGAAGAAGAAGGAGAAGATCTTAGTGAGAATCTGCTCAAACCCGATCGATATAGAAAGGCAGACAGAGAAGATAGTCAGAACACACACACACACACACACACTATGAAAGTAGACGTGAATCTACACAAACAAACACACACAAGTGCAAGTGAGCATACACTCACTCTGAAGTGCAAGTGATTTTAAACACACACACATACACACATTAAAGTAAGCGCGCGCACACACACACGACCGAATGTTTTCAGCTCTTCATCATTGTGTCTGTTTTATGACTCTGACTATGAGAGCAGAGTCCTCACCTGCAGGCAAACACCTGCACTCAAGACTGTAGAGAGAGAGAGAGAGAGAGAGAGAGAGAGAGAGGGAGGGGGAGACAGAGAGAGAGAGAGAGAGAGAGAGAGAGAGAGAGAGAGAGAGAGAGGGAGATAGAGAGAGACAGGGAGAGAGAGAGGGAGAGAGAGCGAAAGGTGATGGGGTGAGGGGCTTTACACTCATCTACTTTTATATTTCCTCTGGCCCTGATACACCCACACACACACACACACACACACACACACACACAGTCCCAATCCACATTACTCTGTACAGTCTACCACCCTGCAGCGATCCACTGTAGACTCCCCATAGTGGATATTGACGGGAGACAGACAGCAGACTGGAACAGCAACACTACAGGGGGGGGTGGAGGGTGAATCAGGGAGACAAAAGGAAAGGGTGATGGGTAAAGAAGAGAGGAAAATAGAGGGGTAAAAGGAGAAAGACAAGACAGGAAAGGAAAGGTAAGGAGACAAAAGGAGAGGAGTGGCAGAAAGACAACAGGAGAGAAAGGAAAGGAAATGAAAGGAAAGGAAAGGAAGGGAAAGGAAATGAAAGGTGAAGAGACAAGAGGAGAGAGGAGGAAAGAAGAGGAGAAGAAGGAAGCAACGGGAGAAGAGAGGAGAAAGGGAAAGAAAAATGTGAAAATACAAAGATAAGACAGGACAGGAGTGAAAGGAAAGGAAAGGAAAGGAAACAAGAGGAGAGGACAGGGAAAAAGACAACAGGAGAGGAGGAGAGCAAAAGGGAAGAGGAATGAAGAGAGGAGAAAGGAGGAGAGAAGAGAGGAAAAAAGAGGAGAAAGGAAAGGGAAGAGATAAATGGAAAAGAGAGTAAAGGAAAAACAAGAAGACAAGGTGAAGAGTAAAGAGGAGTGGAGAGGAGAGGAAAGAAGAGGAAAAGAAACAGTTATCAGGAGAGGGAAGGGAAAGGAAAGGAAAGGAAAGGAGGAAAAAAAAAGAAAAAAAAGGGAGAAATAAAACTGTGTCACCCCGAATATGATATTGGGGCATGAAAGAAAAGCATGGTGACATATTTATGCCCTCCACATAGACAGCAGCAGCGCTACAGGATTACCATGTGTTCTCACCCTGTATAGGCTTAGAGTTATGATGCCTTCAAGTGCTCCTGGTAAGCTCCGTCTTCCGAGTTCCAAAGTCACGAGTACACAACTTATGAAGCATTCAGATTCTTCTGGTTGGAAATAAGAAAATATCGATACAACCACATCGTGTTTATTGGGCCGTTCACACGCATTCAACTCGTAATCGCGATATTTCCAACTGCACTTGAACGCAGCAGTAGTAATGCTGGTAGCAGGGGGGATATAACTCAACACATGGGGCTATTCGGTGAGGGGGGGGGGCTGCGTATCAAATCTCAGCCTACACTGTTGCCATGGCATCTCTACGCTAACACACACACACACACACACACACACACACACACTGGACCCAGATGTCCAATAGTGATGATGTCATCAGCAGGACCCCACACTATTGACATGGCGGGGATAATGGAGCCAGCTGCTGGGAAAACTCAAGCGTTGGGGTTGGATTTCACAGAGGGTGACATCAGCTCACAGCTCATGTAAAGCAGTCCTTCTGTATGTGTGAATGAAGAACTTAAGTAAAGTTACATAATGCTGTTAGAGGTGTCCCATTGAAACCTTATGGGTGCTGTATGATGGACAGAAAGATATGCAGTTGTAAGTGAATACATGCATTTTGTGTGCTTATTAGGGTTCGACTGATGTGGTATCTCTGGAGGCAGATACATATACTTTTGGATTGAAGCTGCTGATATTTGTGCTGATATTCCATATTTTCAAATTTGACCATTTTCATGACACAAAAAAATTCCCCAAATTGCAAGATTTTTATTGTCGTCAGGGTGGAAAAGCCTCTGAAACAGCATTTAGACCATCATGGGACACTAAAACTCTCCACTGAAACTAATAAAAATAATAAAAACAAATTCATGCATAATTGTGTGGAATATGATGTTGTAGTAGAATCAGTCATTTGTCAATTATACATAAATACACTATGTAATCAATCAAACTGCATCATATCCATCATATCAGAGGTGAACTACACTGACTGGACCAGATCTGATTTTGAATAAAAGACCAATATCGGCCCCATATATCAGTCTAACCCCATAAGTGTTTATGTGCCTCCTGTCTCCTGTTCTCTGTGCCTACAGGTTACAGTTTTGGCTCAGCAGCCCATCCTCTAACAGGATGTATACAATTTGTCTGCCTGCTATTGTCCATTGTCACAGAGGGACCGACTGCGGTGGAGTTGGCCCGGCTTCCAAACAACCAAGGAAATACCGAGCCTCGGGCCTCACACACACACACACACACACACACACACACAGACACACACACACACACACACACACACACACACGCACACACAGCAAAGGGTAAAAATAAAAGACAAAAGGCTGAGTTCTTGGAATCCACATTCAGGGCAGAGCCAGGTCAACTAAGGTAAGAACAATGTTCCACAACCACAAACCAGTATAAAACAAATTGCTACTCAACAATGCCTATATAGACCTAGTATAGGCATCTAATATGTCATGATTAGCAAACTTGGACGACGCGCTGCCTTCAAGGTCTCTCCGTAAGCTCCTACCACCGAGTTGGAAAGTCATGAATAGGAATTGTTTGAGCTTTTGGTCGGAAATAATAACAAACTAGACCCTGAGACAAAAGTATCTATTTTGTGGCTGTTGTTGTTTTATTGCAGAAATCAAGCAGCACAGAGCTGCTTTGTGCTGCAGTGACAGAAAGAGGAGGAGAAAATACACCTGAAATTGACATTTTAATGAATTGTTTACATGACTTCCATGCTCTCAACACCTAAACATCACATCTTAGCAACTGGGGTATGGTAGAAAATTCCCATTCCCCAGTCCTACTTATCAGTTTGAGTCATTCATATGTACTGAAATCATAATTACGATATATTTCAAGAGCACTTTAAGGCAACAAGTTTAAAAAAACGGCTAAAATCCTGAAGACGGGGCTAAATGTGAGTAAATGGCTGAGAGGCTAATTGCGCTGGCTAATGCCTGATAATGGTAAGTCATTTCCAGTGCCAGTTGATTTTTTTTATCCTATCATGAGTGCCTCTTCCTAAACATGTCAATTATTCTTAATCGCAGGCTTTGTCCGTCCCGCTCCTCGATTGTATTTGATTAATTGGATTTGTCCTGAACCGCTGAGCCGCTTCAGCCCCCCTCCTCCCTCCAGCCAGTCTGCTGCATTGAACTGGGGGGGAGCAGGTTGCCAGGTCAGCTGGTGTCTGTGGCTCAGTCTCAACGATCTGGCAACCCTTCCCCTCAATCAGTTACAGCTACAGCCAAATGTCCAAATGTCCGAAACTGTTGGCAGGTTAAATGGAACATGGAATGCTTATTGCATTGTGTAGCTATTTTTTGTATTTGTTTGTTAGCTGTTTGTTTTGATATATATACAATACTTTAAAATCTGTAAAAATAAATGAATAAAATAAATAAATGTGCATAAAGTTTATTCATTTATGTATTTATTTTGTGCTATTATTATTATTTATTATTATTGTTGTTATTATTAAATATTGTTTACATTCAAGGACCACCTTTATATTAGTGGCTAGTAAACACTAACCAATAAACAATAACAGCATTACGAATAAAATAAACAAATCATAAAAATGTTTATTCGACTATTTAATTATTTTTAGTTCATTTATCTGTTTATTTATTCATCTATTTATTTTGTTTTTTTATTTTACATTGGAAATTAAGTCTCTGACTTTAAATGTCACCCATGACAACACTTTAGATTTTTTTTTTTTATATATATATCGTTTTTTAAATATTTTTCTTTTACACGTGTTGAAATAAACTACTTTCACTTAATAATCTGTCTTGTAAACTGCCCTTATCGTCTCAGTAAAGACCTTGAGAGGCGTTGTGTGAAGGTCAGAACAGGGGGAGCTGACAGAGATCCAGGCTCCCAGCTGGCCTCTCTCCTCCTCCTCCTCCTCCTCCTCCTCCTCCTCCAGCCTGCAGCCTGCAGCCCGGGGCATCCCAGCCTGTTAGACTGCCAATTAATCACACTCCTCCCTTCCTCCTCCTTTTCCTCTTCCCCTCTCCTCTCCTGCCACATGGTCCTTTGTACCCCTTTACTCTCATTCACAACACTGGAGCGCTTTCAAGCCCTGTGTTTTCAGCACAAAAATGATCTAGGTATTTGACTTTTCCATGTACTCCAACATCAGAGTAATATACATTTTTGAGTCTATAGGATATAAAAATAAGTTATGAGCTTATAACATCAAACCAGTATTGACATCTGCTCCCTTGTGAAAAAGAACTATAGTAATAAACTGTATTACTATGTGGAAATCAGAAGGATGCTATACAAATATCACAGCAAAACTATAAGTCCCTATAGGCTGGAAATATTATTATATTATAGTGATGCCACAGGAGAAAATACAATTAAGAACTATAACGCCACTATAAAGTCACTACAGTACCACAGACACACTAAAGTCCCTATAGGAATATTATAGGAATCTTATAGCAATATTATAGAGATACCATAGGAGATAAAACAAAAATACCATAAAGCAATATAAGGTCACTATAAACTCACTATTAAGCACCATAGACATATTGTAAGTCACTATAGGAATATTATATGTATATTCTAGTTATTTTCCTTCAGTCAGAAACAACAATCCAGCAGCTTTTTCCTTAAATTTTCAAAATGAAATAAAATCCAGTATGCATGCCCAACCCATCAGTGCCATTTGAATATACTGTAACCATTCATACTCGTTAAGCAGAAGCGCTACAGACAAAATAATAAACATGACAACAAACCACGTTGAACGCAAACAAGCTGCAACCAACTTCTGAATGAAAGTCGCCGTCAATAAAGTATTTAAAACTAACAAACAAGCTTACCTTTGTCGCTTTTCTCGTTTTCCATGTTAATAGTAATTCCTCAGACTGATGACAATAGAGGTCGGATGCGCCGCTCGCCTCCTGTCAAACCCATAGCTATGATGGACAGCAGCACCGACCAATCACGTTTGAGCTTCGTAAAGGCTTGCCCAAGCTCACAGCAGAAGAGGCGGGTCTTGTGCTGTGTACGTCTAAGCCATTCATAAGCCATGTGGAGCATCTTGCTTGAAAAGTGAGTGTAAAACTGAGGATCTTTGGACAGAAATAAAGAATATGCCTTTTGAAAATAGAAAAATCATTGTGCAATCCACATGTCTGTGTTTGATTATGGAGACATTTCATATGCTGCCCCTTCTAAAGAGTTAAATTCCACCCTCAGCATTGTTGATTCATATTAAAAAGTTGGGTTATCTTTAATAATGAGAAGAGGAAAATTGCATTAAAGTCATGAATAAGTTTCTACTTTTTTCTACTCCTGGACCTCACATCTCCACTGTCTGTTTCTGCTACTATACACCTTATAATGGGACTACTACAAAACGCTTTGAAATGAGAATTCCTCATTCAATGATTTGAAAGTATATCTCACATTTTCTACACTGTTTGACTTAATTATATTGTTTTCTTTGTCATGTCTTTGTCTTTATAAATGTTTTTTGTTCTCAGGTCTTGATCTCAATGAGACTTCCTGATTAGATAAAGGAGAACTAAAAACAAGCTTCCCACACTTTCTCATGTCAAAGACCCCCCATATAGGTCCATATTGGACCAGGGACCCTCGTTTGGTAAGACCTTATCCTGTGGATGCCTGTCTAAGACTTTTGCTGTTAAATATTCTATTAATATAGAATTGCATGGGACTGCCATAAATATAGATGTGATAGCCACAGTAGTGACAATGAAACCTATGATCTCAACAGTCATCCTTATACATTCTCTCATTGCACTCATTGTCTAGTGAATGAAATAATAATGAAGTTTAGCTATTCCTCGTTTTGCTGGGGATCTCATGGAATCACCTCAAAGAACCTCAAGAACCTCTGTCGCCCCCTCAAAGACTCTGGAACCCCTCAGACCTGTGGAACACCCTAAAGGACTCCTGGAACCCCCTCAAAGACCTCTGGAACCCCTTCAAGGACCCCTGGAACCCTCTCAAGGACTCCTTGAACCCCCTCAAGGACCTCTGGAACACCCTAAAGAACCCTAGAACCGCCTCAAAGACCCCTAGAACTGCCACAAAGACCCCTGGAACCCCATCAAGGACCCCTAGAACCCCATCAAGCACCCCTAGAACCTCATCAAGGACTGCTGGAAGCTCCTCAAGGACCCCTGGACGACCGCAGAACCCCACTTTAGGAAGTAGTGGTCTAAGTTCAAGTAATTGTGCTTGAGTACTAAAGATTGAGTACTAAAGATAATACAACAAACAATTACAACAAGAGAACATACTGAGTGTACCACAACAGATAAATGAATAAAGATAATCTTGGTTGGCAGATTTAGAGGTTAGGAGTGCATTTTTCTCAATGGTAATGGTTACAGCCTGTTGTAAACTTTGGAAACTTTCATGATATTCTTATCCTCGCAGCATTTGCCCAAGCAGATTTTCATCAGCAGGGGGAAAAAATTAACAAGCAGGCTGCGGTCATGTTAGAACATGAACCAAATGATACTGTGATTCAGGCTGATTCATATCCTATCGCTAACATCTGTTCATTTCCCTCATTATTTTGCTCTTTTACTTTCTCTCTCTGCATGTCTGTTTCTATTCTTTTATCAGAACAAGTATGCTGCCTTTCTGTCCAGCCTGTATCCTCCTGCACAAATCCCATGAAATGAAATCAGATATGTGTGTGTTCCTCATTCATTTCCCAGTCAATTAATTGGGCTTTGAGACTAATTTGCAGACAGTAAGCCAATAAGGAAGCTAACTGTTTTGTTTCACAGATCATTAATGTAATCATTTAGATACTCTGACCTGAAATATTGCCTGTACTCTCAGAAAAACACACTTTGAGGAATGTCCTACGTCCTTTCACTCATTTCAGGCTTGTTTTTACAAGAACACACCACATAAGAAACAGTACTGTTGAATTAAACATTTATTTCAAGAGAGACATCAGATATTTCCTTGCAAATCAGCAACAAAGCCAACTAGGAAACAAGTGAAACAAAGATAAAGTCGATTCTGCTGCAACAAATCATCCGACCTTTAGTTATCAGACGCTCTGTGTGGTTTCACTGGTTTAAATTCTTCGCTGATGAATGCGAAATGACTACAGAAAGGGGATATAAATGTCAATGAACAAGATAAACCATAAATCTAATGACAAAGCATAACGTTCATTAAACACGAGGCATTCAGGATAACTAGGCTTCTACATTGAAAAAACACAGGTTATTTTCATTTCGGTATGTACCCCGTCTGTTGCTATGGACTCGTGTATTCAAAAGGGAAGAACTTGACTCCGTCCTTGGCTGCGACGCAATGTAGAAAACACAAACGCAAAAGGTGGGGATAAATATTGCCTCTCAATGTGAATCTTACACCACAGGCTGGCTGCGACGTGTGAAAGTCCACTGTGTTGTTTTCTCTGGGTCAGAAGCCTGTTTGTCTAAAGACATGAAAGGCCTTTGGTTGAGCAATCCAGCCTGGTTGGTTTTATTGAAACTCCACTCTGGATCTAGTGTCCCTTAGGCTCCGTTCACACTGCAGGAATTCAAGCTCAATTCTGAATTGCTGCTCATATCTGAATTTTTTGGGATGTCCCCCATGAATGATGCAGGCACATCCTAGGCCAATCAGCAACAAGATACATCATCAATCCAAGTTTCATCAAAATGGGACTGGTAATGTAGCAGTTATGGTCTTTCAAAGTTTGAGATTATGACTTGTAATTATAGCACCTCCATCAGGCTAATCAGTATTTTTTTAAACGGCATAACACAGTACTAACATGCATTATCACTCCAAGCTTCGTCAAAATCAGATCAGACCAGTGGTGTGTCTGACATGTTTGGAAACCTCCAGATGGGGATTTTGTCTCTGTATCAGCTAAATTGAGCCAAATGGCATGTAGTGTGCACCCAGCTTTACGGCATGTGACTTACTTTGGGAATTGAAAAATGCGACTCAATGCAGCTTTTTGCTGTTCGCACTGATTGGAAAATATCATATCTGTGTCGCATATGCGGGAAGAAATCACAATTGAGACGAATTCAGGTGCAGTGTGAACGTGGCTTTAGATGCCTTCATCAGTTGTATATTTTAAGTTTGATTCAGGGTTAGGTAAGCTGATTTTGGCTATTTCCTCAAGGCCAACTAATACAACCTGTGGTCTATGATTCTGACTCACATTAATGTTTCTACAGCTGAATCAATTTGACACTCTCCCTCCTCTTCAGCCTGTGACACCCTCCACAGTGCTTCAATGCTGGGAAAAGCCTCTTTTAACTTCAGAAGTGCTTTCCCGGCTTCGGCTATTTGGTGATCTTTCACTATAGCAAAAAACAGTTAACAGTCTCACACAGAACAGGTTAGATACGGTTCGCACAGATAACTTCATTCTCCCCTTTTAACTTACCAACCATCACATTCGCACATCTACTGTATACACGCTTCACTGAATGTGTTATCATTCCATAAGTAGACATATTACGTTAAGGATTTTTACAAAAAAAGTTGACATTCATTGAAGCACTCCAATCCACGGTGACTCTGTTGTTTGAATAAAGCACTTTAATAGCAGATGAATATTAGAAATCAAGACAGGAGAGGACATGACGGTTTATGACAACAGTTAGTGTGTTACTTACAGGAGCAACATTTTGATTTGATACATTTACTCAGATTAAAATCAAAATTTGATATGTTTTTTTTTTTCTCTTCAAAATCTGTCTTCTCAATGACACTATGCATTCATTTGACACTACACCCATGTTTGCCACTAGACTTCAAGAAACCCTTCCCTTAATATTGCAAATAAATAAATATCTAACACAAGCTAACGTAAGCTGCTGACCTGGGCATTTCATTTGATGTTAAAGAGGAACTAAACCCCAAATCCAAATCTGTGTAAAGCCTGACATCTAATGGTGAAAAGCATACTACTGAAATTTCCATCTGTTATTGGCTGATCTTTGGTGCCAGGTGATGTCACCTTCTATAGAGTACAACAGGCGGTGACATCACCTGGTACCAAAGATCAGCCAATAACAGATGGAAATTTGGGTTCGGGGTTTCGTTACTCTTTAATTTGAACAGTAAATAATCACTCACTCAAATCAAAAGACTGACTGGAAACAAATTAGAAACCACACGGATGAATTTTTTTTTCATACATGTCTAAATCTGAGGTCATTGGACAAACCCCATTCTCCCATTCCCATGCATGCCCGAAGAGCAGTTATACACCATGGCTTGTATAGCAACCTTGGAGACAAATATATCCGGTATATGTCCAGTATATGTTCACATACGACTTACAGTATGTTAGTTGCTGAGTTGATTGGTTTTACTGTCCAGAAAACAAGCGAAGCTGATGTACTTCAGCTGTGTACTGTATGTGTAGCTTTTACGCAACATTGCTTTCAAACAACAAACATATAAAGAGTTAAATCTCTATCTGAGAAGGTATAACACAGTTATAGTATCTAGTTTTAAATCAAGCAAGACCTCACTTGTTATGCTTAAGTGCTGTTGCAGGTCTGTGTATGGGTGGCTATGAAGCTTAACAAAGTCAGCATGGGCTTTTGAAAATCCGTTGTGTAACAAAATCATGATTTTTCTCAGCTGCATCTCACGATCGCTTCGATCATCCTTTCCAGAAGTCAAAAATAGCTTATAAAAATAATCTCACTTTTTGTTTTTTTGATGTGAGTGCATGTCACTCTGGCAAATGCTCTGTGTTTGACACCTTTGTAGACTCGGAAACCCTCTCTATGTCTGCGATGGGGATCTGCAGTGCCACTCTTAAGGTCTTTTTTTTTCCTCCCCCTATCTGTGATTCACTGCCATGTTGTGGCCCCTATCCAGCCCTGGCTCTCCTATCGGCGCTGATTTACGAGAGGCTTGTGTAAGATATGGGACCGCATTCAACGTATCAGGGCGCGCATATCAACACTACCCACCGAGTCTTCCCTAACTCTCACACTCCTCTCCTTTTGCTCAAAAAGAACTCCAAAGAAAAAACTCAAACAAAAGGATTACGATAAGGTGCATTGATAGTTTCTGAAGTAAAAGATCAGAGAAGCTCAGAAGCTCAAAATGTAGTTTCCCATCCCTGTCTTTGGCCTTGACGTGCTTTAACAGTGAACAAGTCCGTCCCTTCGCTGTCCTAAACTAAAAAGAACGATTTTCAAAATGAACATGTAGTGTAGATGAGCTAGGGGGGGCTCGCTTGGCAATGCTACAGTCAGTCAGTGCAGGGAGAAAACCTAAGATGGTGGAGAGATAGAGAGAGAAAAAGGGCAAGCAAATGATATGTAGTGACAGACAAGATGATGGACCGGAGAATCTGAGAAACAAACCGGCTGTGAATGCAATACTTCAGATAGAAACGAGATTGAGGAGGATGCGCACAAGAAACAGTCAGAACCACAGAAACTCGGGAGGAAGGCCTGCACGAGAATTAGAAAGAGCGGTTACTTAATTTTTGCCCGGGTGGGTACTGTATGAGACGGGTCGGGATGGAAAGGGGGGCGGATGCAGAAATCACATGAGGCGGGAGGTGAGGAGCGTCAACACAGGCCATGCAAATGCAGCTCCTCTGCCTCCCCCGTAAGGTCGCCAAAGTCAAACATTCGGACCACATCGCATACAAAAAGCTAAAGGTGACCGACGCCGCCTTGCGTCGCTGCGGCAACATCGCGAAAAACGTTCCCACGGAGCGCCTTCCTGTGGTTTTACAGGCAAGATGGCATGGCGTTTTACAGGTGGAAAGTAGGGATATCATGGCGGTGCATATATAGATATTTCAGATGGGTTGTTTTGTTGTTGTTTTTTTTGTTATCTCTGCTCCCTCCGGACAGGACAGATGCATGTTGAGATGTTGGTTGTTTTTTTTTAAAAAAGCCGCGCCTTCTTCTTCATGTCGTTCTTCTTCCAGAGGGCCAGGCGCTCGAACTGCTCCAGGGTCATGCCGAAAACCTGCTGGAAGTCCTCAGGAGATAGGTGTCTCTGGGAAAAACAAAACACAACAGAAATAGGCAAAGATATTAGTGCAAGGTCACATGGTGCAGGTCAGAATTTGAAACAAGCTCCACGGGTGCTAATAGTTGGGTTAAAGTTAGGTGAAGTAAAAGATACAAGGAGAAAATGGTATATAAAAAAGTATAAAAGTCAAGGTCTACTCATGACTGTGAGCAGGATACATAAATACCTTTATTATACAGTATATAGCCTACATCTTACAGTAAACAGTGGTTGTAGACTGGAGTTTTAGTTTTACAAACATTTCTCGGAGGCAGGAATAATCTCATTGGTTGAGTTAAACCTCAATGGGCGGAGCCAAAGAACCACAGTTTTTCAGAGCGCAAGTTAGCTAACTGGCAAACTTGAATGGCAAAGAAGGAACTCTGGTCAAAATATAAATAAAAATATAAATTGCATTGGCTTCTTTTTTTTCATTCATTCATGACCATGACATTCATGATCATAGAAGGTCAACAGCTAGCCACTTAGAGCGCTATAGGCTAGTATGGCTATTGGCTATTTTGAACTTTAAAGGTCAGCTAAGCTAACTAGCTAACCTAGATAACTTAGTATGGCAAGAATGAATTTTTCAGTTAGTATCAAAAGTGCTAGGTTTCATAATATTAGCTTCCTCCTCCTGCCTTTTTCACTGGGCTTCAGTCTAATGTGACTTAGCCAGAAAAGACTGTTTCTTTTGCTTCACCCAGTTAGCACTCAACCAATCAGATTATTTCTGCCTCCAGAACAGCTCTGCCTCTGAGAAATCATTGTAGAAGTAAAACTACAATCTGCATCCTGGACCTGGCACTTTTAAACTATCCTATATTAGAAGTATAATTTCCTGGGTTTTTTTTTTTTTTTCACTTCACAAAAGATATAAGTCTCCTTTCAGGAGCTTGGTCAGTAGCTTACTCAGCCTACTAAGAGGGTTTTATTGAGACAGTATGAAGGCTCAGAGGGAAGAGACAGAGAAAAAAGAGAAGGACTCGAAGGAAAGGAGTCTTCCATAACTGCTACCTGCATCATTTTCTGAAATCTGAACCTAAATGTCTTTCTGATATCAGTTCCAAACAGATCACAAAGCTGTATTAAGATCAATTGTCAAAATGTTGTGTTCTTTTATGGTTGACATTGAACTTGGCCTCTTGGTCAAATTCTTGATGGGTCTCTTCTTGATCGAATTCAGTTATGTTTATGAAAATGACAAAAGACTCTTTTTCATCCAGACTACATAATGTCAGATTGGACTCACAAACCAAGACATCCATCCAAGCCTAAGATCATGGTTGTGTTCACCACATGAGGCGTTACTTTGCCTTCTGTATTGAGGTTTAAAACCCCAAACTGAAATCTGTGCCTTAGAAGCTTCTCCAAACAAGAGTCCTGTCCAACCCCAGTTTGGCTCGTGTTGCAAACACTCACTAACTCCTCTGTAAATGTCAAAAATATACCACGGAACAAAAACCTGCATGGTATTGATTTAGACCCAGAACAAAAGCACACGCCGCTTTATCGTAAAACTTTAAAAGAGGCTGCTCTATGAACTACAGTTGTGAGCCTCTATGACGATACAGACCGTAAATTAGAGGCGGGCTGACGCTGTGTGACAGCCAATCACCTGGTTTCCATAACAACCGGGCCGCTTTCCAGCAGAGTGCAGAATGTGGAGGGGCTTCCTATCAGATACATACTGTACTGTACACTTCATTGGGCTTGAGTGTGTGTGTGTGTGTTTGCTTGCATGCATAGGGGTGTGTTTGGGCATGCACTTGTCTGTGTTTATGTGTGAGCGTGAGTGTGTGTGTGTGCAATCAGACGTCAGATCAGAAATTGTCCATTTTCATAATAATATTGCTGTCACTGAAAAACCTCGTAACTCCAATTTTGTTGATTTTTAATTTCATGGTTCCACTATGGGTTCAGAAAATTCTACCAGCTTATTCAAGGATGGTGTTCTTAGCTCCTGAAAAGTTGGCATTTCGGAGATACAAGGTTTTCACCCCAAATACCTTTTAATTTTCACCATGCTGACAAGATAATAGTGTGAGGCTGTAAAAAGTAAAAAGAGGCCAACAAAGCGGTATGGGGAGGAGAATAGAATTTCTACTCTTAGTAAAGTTCTGTTTTAGTAAAGGTATTATTATTCATATCCAATTCATCTAGTCAGGACACTCTATTGTGGTCCTATTATTGTCATAGATCTCTGCTTGGACAAGTTAATGCCAACCATATTGTAAGTCAAACTAGTCTGTATGGGATAAATGACTGAATGATGACATAATCACCACCATTCACCCACACAACACAGAAAGAATGTATTTGAATCTGAAGAATGGCCAAAGGACTAGGGTTAGACTGATATATCAGTTGGCTGATATTGGCCTTTTACTAAATATCAGATATTGGCCAGTCATGTCGTCCAAAAACCTGCAATGAATTTTTTTTTGCTCATTTTATGTATTCATTTAATTGATAAAGTATGTTTTTTGTAAATTAATTCTTCCTTTAAAGGCCCAATGTATCCCAGAGTTTCTTTTGTCTGGATTTCAGTGGAGAGTTTTAGTGTCCCATGATGGTCTAAATGCTGTTTCAGAGGCTTTTCCACCCTGACAAGAATAAAATCCTGTGGTAAACACTGAATACCTCAATTTTTTTGGCATGAAAGTTCAAGATATAGAATATTGGCGCAAAACATAAAAATATCTATAAATATCGGCCTTCAGAAACCCATATCAGTCTAACCCCATTAAAGACTAGCATGGCTGTTATGCTGAAAGAGTAACATGATCGCACAACAGATTAAACTGCATACCGCTGATTTGCATAAACCACAATGCCTATGAGTTTGAGTGTGTGTCATGTGAATGTGTTCTGTGAGGCGTGACTGTTGGCGGAACACCTACAGATGGCCGTTTGCTCTGCGGTCGTCGCAGTGAATTGAAAACCGCTGAAATCACCATTAGGAGATAAAGTTTTTACTGCCTGGATAGACTGGCTTCCACCCATGGGACGATGACAACACTCGCACCCGGTGTGCGGAGTGACGAGCAGACGCGCTGCATACGAGAGGCATGACACACACACACACACACACACATACAGAGACAGTGCAGATGCAGAGGGGGAGGATACACATCAGCATCTCATAACTCAATTTGTGGCAAGCAGACCAGTCCACCGCAATGAGCCAACACACACACACACACACACACACACACATGCACTGACTTCTACCACTCATGCTGCAGAATCAAAATGGAAAATGGAGTGTAAGAATCATTCAACAATTACAAGCTTTTAAGTGGTAGAATAAATGTGGAGCACAGGGCAACAGGAACTGGATCTCAAAACTAAAAAGTCTGGTAGAAGCAGATTTCAAACTCCACACCAACTGGAAGGTGCTGGGAAAAGTGAATGAGAAACATTCTCGCCTCCTTCAACAACAACTACCGTCAATGTGCTCTTTAACGAGGCACAATCTAACCGCTAAACTGCTTCAGTGGCCAACAGTAGTAGACTGTGGTTGTACTGGGCAGCTCCCAGTGTGAAAGTGAGGAACTGTATTGAATGTGAAGTAGGGTGTTGCTGGAAAAGAGCATGGGGCCCAGTTGACTTGGATAAATATAGGTTAAGTAGATGGATAAAAAATTGAGAGAGAGGAAGTGGAGATAGACAGAGTAAGACCAAAGACACAAAGGAAGAATACAATCACAGAAAAGGTGGAGAGACAAAGAGTAAACTCGAGAAAGAGAGGTTGCCAGTGAAGGAGAGTGGAATTTTTAATTCATGCATATCTTCTGTCTGAAGAAAGAAAAGAAAGATAAAAGAAATATGGCAAATAAATTCGGCCAACCAATCAGAAAGGCAGGGTGGCCGGATAAACGCTGGGTTAGGAGGTTTATGGGTTTTGAAGGCCATTTTGACCGTTTTCATGCCCAAAAATGTCACAAAATGACAAGCATTCAGTGTTTCCCTCAAAATTTTCTTCTTGTCATGGTGTAAAAAGCCTCTGAAACCGCATTTAGACCATCATGGGACACTAAAACTCTCCACTGAAACCCCAAACTAATGAAATTCCTTAAGGTGGGTGAGCAGCACCTCAAGGCTCCTCGTTAGTAGAAAAGGCAACCAGCAGCCACAGAGGCAATGACCTAGAAAAATAACAGCAGCTTGACATTAAACCACACACACTGGTTAATTACTCTCACACTCCATCAGAAAACCGGGGCCAAGTTGTGGACGTATGGAAGAAATGTCGGGCTTGCTTCCAACGTCAAAATCCACCGGTCATGACTTGAGGAGACTGTCAAAGTGTGAACTCAAATAATGTCCAGAAGTGTCAAATTGTAAAATCAGAGGGTGAGCAAAAAGTGTCACACGTCATAAGAGCGTGGATGGATATGTGAATATTATGGGCTAGCCATTCCGCCTGACAGCCAAGTGTGCGTTAATGGAAACATACAGTAAGAGTTCTACAGGGAGTCCGAAAAGTCTGGAACTATAGGGATCAGTGGGATCTTTTTTACTCCGCGCAAATTAGTTGTTAGGATGGCCGAATGGTCTATAGGCAGTGTACTTGCTGTGGAAACGAAATTCAGTTGGTTCATATGTACAAAAGCACACGTTTGAGGAGAAATTGAGGCGATACATTGGTTTCCGCCTTCGCAGTGTGTACATGGCCAAACTAGTGGAACTAGTCAATCATCTGGTCTAAAACTGGTCTAAAATATCACATGATTGGTTATGTTGCCTTGTGGAAAAGTGTCTCCACCTCCTTTTCCGGTGAATTGCCTCTGTTTACATGCGCTAATATCTTGTAGTCAGTAAACAAAATGATACGAAGCCGCAGCGAGTATACACACATTTGTTTTTGCGATGATGTGTTCGACCGTACAGTAGTTCCATTTTGGGCAAGTTCCCCTTTGTTTTAACCTCTTCCACCATCATTACAAACACATGTCGCACGGCCAAGCTTTGTTCAAACCCCCAGAACTTTATTTTAAATTTCAGTCGAGATCCCAAGGTTTCCAAAGATGTGTCATGCTGAATTACAGGGGAAAGGGTATAGAACGATGCACACGACACATGAAGCTACTTAAGTGGAATTAAGGCGAAAATCAGGGTGCAAGGGGTTAAGTATACTGCCTCCTTAGGGTGCCAGCGTTTCTGGTCTCCAAATGGAGGTGAGGGCGCGAATCCCACTTCTAAGTTTTGATACTGGTTCAGCAGGCAGTTTCCCAGTGTTTCCACACTTTTCGGACTGTAAACCCAAAGCACTGTAAGGTCAAGGACCAAACAGTGGTGGGAATAACAGAGGCTGGAATACAATCCATAACTCTCTCACATACACACACACACACTCATGACTACGCGACTCCAGTGTGGTATTCCCGACCGCAGAGGGCATCTCTTGCGTCAGTAACACCTCAATATTCCGACGGTCCGACTCCTCTCGGGACGACGTTCCCAGGATCGAGGGTTCATAGGGAGTTCGTAGTAGAGTTACTGAAGGTTTAAATGTTTGAAAGGGGGAAAGATTCTGGAAAAAAGTTCATGTATCTTCTTGACAGGACAGGAGGAGGATCGGGGCTACACCACAAGACTAACTACAGGGTAGAGAGACTGGAGACTGCAGCCTTATAAGATGGAAGGACGGGGGAAATGTGACCTGAACTGAATTCATGGCCAATTTCACAACCAAAATAAAGAAACAAAAATCTGTCAAAGCAGACAGACATAGCTTAAACTTAACTAATGGAAGTTCTGAAACTATAAACAAAGAGTATAAGAAAAAGGACCACAGGAAATGAATTGTTTAGGGACGTGAAGTCCACGATGGGTCCACTGCAGCACCGTTCAGGACTGGCTGGACAAAAAGGAACCGGAACTTCTGGCTGATTCCGGTGGGCTTATTTTTTCTTGTTAGGGGTTGTGGAGGGCTGAATTTTACTGAATCGCCACTAAAGTGCTGGAGTTTTCAGGCATGAGAAGGTGTGAGAAGCATGAACACCCAAGGTACCAGGATGGCACGTCTGCGGGTCCCACACGTCTAGCCACATATGAAGCATGTACCAAGTGCAAGTCTTATTACTTGCCTTGCTTTCCAACATTGGATTACTTTTGATTTGTTTTAACTCTGAGTATTTCACAGCTCTGATTCCTGTGATTTGAATAGTTTGCGTTTTTTCTTGCAAACAATACCGACAAACAACCCAATTTTCATCAAAGGTGCAGTGCTCCAGTGAGTGTTAGCTAAATCTCCACAAACAGAGAAGCACTTCAGAACGCTTTACAACCCTGAATATCACTGTCAACACCGCTATCTAATTGTATATTTGCATCAAAATAAAACTTCAGTAATTCAGTCATTACAGGGTGAAGCAAATTAAGACCACTAATAACTGTACTAGGCAATATTTTAATGTAAAAATATACCCATTTATCAGCTTAAATTACAAAGTGGGGCAGCAACAGAGAAGAGCCGCCCATTCTCACTAATTGAGATGCTGTAGATTCACCCTATTTGCAGAAATTATTATTATTTTGGTGTTGGTATGGTCACTGGCAGGAAATATTTTCCAGACACAGGGAGTGACAAAACAAAACTTGTGAAATCCAAGACTGTGTCTCCTAAACAGCAGTGAGCAGCACTCCGTCCAGAGAAAGCTGGACTCACTAACATTAGATCTTTTCCTCTCTCATCCCTTTGGTATCTTTGTTATAAAGCATCACCGACCGACTAGGTCTGTAATGAGTGTGCTGTGTGCAGTTTACTGACATGACCTTACAGGATTTCTGAGGATTGAAGTCAGTTGAACAGTTTTCCAACAGTTACCTCTCACTGCCAGTTGGGGCCGCCAACGTGCAAAGTTGCAGCTTTAAGACATTTTAAATCATATTTAGATAATTTAAGACTTTTTCAGACTTTTTAAGGAGCCGCAGATACCTGGGATAAATGACAGAAGAGGGAGAAGAAGGGATGGAGGAAATTAAGACAGTGGAGGAGAGCGATAGAGAGAGAGTAAGAGAAAAAGGGAGAGCTCACCTCCAGTCTGGTGCGATCTACATCTCTGGGAAGCTTCACTCTCACTCTGTGCGTCACTGCCAGCATTTCATAGGGGTAGACCTGGCACACACACACACACACAGCAAGTATTGTGGGAGATTTATTAAGCAATACAATTATAAGCTGATGTCCAAGCGAAGCTGCCAACATTGTGCAAAGTATTAAGTGAGGGAAATCTTACCTTGTATTCTGAAAAAAGAGGAAAAGAAGAGGGGGAGAGAGAAAGAGAAAGAGAGAATTAATCTGGTGGAACAATGAGTTGTTATTCCAATAGCAGAGCGATTATGAAAACTACCATAATAGAGCATGAAAATAAATTACAGCTAAATAGTCGTGGCAGCCTTGTGAACAAAAGTGATTATCCTCGCAGATATTGGGTTTCAGAGCACAGCGTCAAAGGCGTTATAAACTGTTGTTCTGCGCATGCACACACACACACACACGCACACACACACACACACACACACACGCACAATGCTGTTATGAGCTTGGCATCCTGTCCACTCACTCTTTGGCTGAGATACAGCAGGAGCTGAAGCAGACAGCTTTGAGAGCATGTGACACTCGCACACACACACACACACACACACACACACACACACACACACACACACACACACACACACACCAATAATTCCGCAGCTGGAAAAATGACATCATTCCTCTACGCTGTTACCTCTAGTCACTGATCTGCAGCCAGAACTGCAATGCTTCACATTTTAATCAGGGGATTGTATGCTGATCTTAGATCTGCACTTACATTTCACATTTTAGGCATTTAGGTGATGCTCTTATCCAGAGACTTACAATAAGTGAAGAGGCAAGGGTTCAGTGCTGTTACAGGGCACTAGTGTACCTTTCTGCCCCATTTACCCTAAACCACTTATGAGACAACTTATGACAAATTGATATAATGCGTCCCTATGCTATTTATGCTATGCTATTTTAGTATGATACCTGATATAGGACGTGAATGTGTGATATGAATGTGATTTAAAGTCACATCATCATATGACATCTGCTTATCAACACACAAATGCTGAGCTGACAGCATTAGCATGATAGCATAAATATGACAGATCTAAGAAGAGAGTGTAAAAAATATTAAGAACACTATCCTAATATTGAGTTGCACTCTCTTTTTGCACAATTGCAAGAGGTGTATTTTATACACTGTAGAAGTGTTTGCTGAGAAGTAGTATTATATATATATATATTAATTGTATTATAGATATATGAATAATACATTACAACAGTAGAATAAGTTGGCAAGCAACCAATAGTGAGGAGGTCAAAGGTCAGGGTCTTAGTGATCTTATAATATTGCTATTACGATAGAACGATCATGTAAGAACGAGTACTAGGAAAAGAAATAAAATAAGAGCTAAATAGAGAAATTGAAGATTAATAGATTAATTTCCATTCTCACCTCTCATGCCTCCCCAGCTGTGGGAGTCTGGGTCCACATCGTCTTCAGCCATCTCCGCAGTCTGGGGGAACACACACACACAATCATGACCATGGACAGACACGTTCAGGTGGCCTGCTCCATCTTGCCATATTTTACAGTCCCCAGTGCATTCCTGGTCTTTCTCAAGCCAGGGTTCAGCTGAAAGCCTTTTAGTCACCGCTCGTGTTGTTGCCCTTCATTTGCTCACATTCTTTCGGGGTGACCAAGAGGAAGTACGTCCCACGCACTAATAGTGAGCTTGTATCACTTGGTGTCACTAAGTTTAAGAGGTGACTAAGGAGAAAAGAAAGATCAACTTTGGGTCACGCTACACTTTTCAAGTTGACAAGTGTTGATTGAGTTATTTGTCCACTTATAGAGCTGAAATTGCTCTGGGGCGGCTGTTCAAAGCTATCTAACATTGTTAAATGAACTCTGATGGGTGTGGACTAATATAAGCTCATAGTCATAGTGTTGATTTGCACACTTAAATTAACAGTGACCAATTTAATGTGTAGGAAGAGTCATGCAGGAACATTTTGAAAGCAATGATGTAATTCAAAAATTATAACTACAATTCAAATCAGCCATCAATTGACAGCGACTTGTTTCTAGTGTTAAAGGGAGTGTTGAGCAGCATGCAAACGTTTTTTTGCTACACAGCCCCCCATTTCATCACAAAACCCCACCTCCCTTCAATGCCTCTGCTTCCAAAACACAAAAATCCACCATGTCAACAACACTAGCCGGCAATGTCAGCAAGTGGAAGATAGGTCAATATACATTGTGCCGTAAATCCGTCGCGGGCTGTCCTGAGCTTTCATTTCCTTCTCTGTTCTGTTTTGTCTGTCTGTCCTCCATCCATCAACAAACACAGAGGGAGAGGAGCAATACCGCATCATTAGATGATAGACTAAATACCCCCTCCACCCCCCCCGCAGTATCAGCATCCTCATAATAAACCAAGAGCCCCGCCTGTGCGGAGTGAATGGTACTGACTGATCTGATTCCCTGTGTAATCTGATATGGAAAAGAGAGAAAGCTGAACCCGAGCAAAACATTTTAAACGTTCTTAAATGCTACTCTGTGGTTTCCCTGTGTTGATTAGCGGGGGGGGGGGGGGGGGGGGGGGGGGGGGGGGGCTTTTCTTTGTGACAGCTTATTCGTCAAGGACAGATTCACAGAGCCGCAGTATAGGTCAGATCAGAGATCTATTTGGTTACTGATGTCCAATGTGACCAAAATTCAAAGAAGAGGGATTTTGTGGACCTAAGTTGCTATTTCCCCTCACTTTTCCTCCTAAAAACCTCTATTACTGCGGAGGATGCATCCTATTATCTGAGCTGACGAGAGCTGCGCTACCCTTTAACACTAGAAATGCCACAACCCCAGTCAATTGACGGCTGTTTTGAATTTTAGAATTGAAATATCTCAGCTTTCAAAATGTCCCTCCATGACTTTACCTACAACTACTTTCTGTACCGACCTGTGTTGATAGATTTTCAAACTCAGGCAAGGAAATAGCAGTAATTATATTTACCCCCTTCAACTGACATCTTATTGGACTTTCCTTAGACACCTAAGATCCATTGGCCCTAGTGTTACAATCCCCCTCAGCACAACCATGTCTATAGTAATTAGAGTGCAGTAGGCTGCTGCAAAGGAAATCAATCTGGAGGCAAAAACACCTATGAATTTTCCACCTATGAATTTTAGACCAGTGGTTCTCAACCTGGGGGTCAGGACGCCCCCAGGGGGTCGTAAGATGAATTTTCTGCTATACAAATGCATTATCATCTATCGTCTATTTTGTCTTATTTTTCTCTAATTTTTGCTTTTTGCTTGTGAAATACAGAATAGTTTTCAGTCTCTAGGCTTCCTTTGATAGTCAAATCAAATCAAATAACCTGAAAAGGGAAATCCTTCTCCTTCTTTGGTTGAACTCTTCACCACTTGTGAGTAGGCATTGCTTCATTTTAAGGGGTCACAAGCCAAAAAAGGTTGATAACCACCGATTTAAACTATCCAATATAGACTCTGAAGACAAATACCAGAGAAACAGCACCACCTAGTGATCTTAAACATTACAGCTGGCAGATCAGAACACCAGCACCTTCTCTAATGAACCAGCAAAGCCCAGAGAGCAAGATTTAAAGGCCCTCTAATCCCCGTGTGCACTTGGCTTAATCCCCCTCACTGTGGCGACAGGCACACCTCGCTGCCCTTAATGAGTCACTTTCCAGTACCTCAGCAAACGCCCCAGAACTCTCAATAAGACGGCCAACACAAATCAAGCGCACCCCTGCCAAGGCTTTAAGAACCCAACCTTTATTCTGCGAGGCCAGAATCAGAAAAAGAACAAAGGAGACTAAAGCGCTGGTTAAAGCTAGGTTTAATTAGGGGTAGGGTATTGTGTCATGTGGGTTTAGGTGGAAATATACACAGCCTGGAGCCAAGAGGGACGACCAAGTGCTGTGTGTGTGTATATACAGTATGTGTGTACTTGTGTGTACCAAATGTGGATGAGGTGGAGTAGATGAGATGAGGGCATTTTGCTGGTTTTAAGTTTTACAAGGGGCTAGTTTAGGATCAGAACTGGGGTTAAGGGTTAAGATTAGAATTAGGATTAGGTTTAGGGGTAAGGTTAAGGCTGATTTCGGGTTAGATCTTGGGTTTAGGGTTAAGATTAGAATTAGGAATGAGTTTAAACTAGGTTAGGATAAGGGTTAAGCATAGGTAGGTAGGGTTAGGGTTTCATGGAAGGTCCTCATAAGTACAGTAATACAATGTGTGTGCGTGTGTGTTCAAATGCTTTTCCTCTGGCACTGAGAGCCTCAAGTGACTTATGCCATGATGCCATGATTCAGCTCCCCTAAGAGGGAGGCAATGCTTCTCAGATGTGAAGCCTGAATCAATATCGCACAAACTCCAGTGACCTCATGGAAGCCACTGAGAACAGCTCAGTTCAGTGTTTCCCTTTACTTTTCTCCACAGTCACCACACCTTAGCCTCACAATAGCTGCTTTTCCATCCAAGCATTTTGATGTGAATTACAGTATGATGTATCGAATTTGAAAAGCCGAATGGAACGTAACTTTTGATTCAATTTCCTCAATTCCTTGCAAAAATTGTTTTACACTTGCTTGAGGCAGACACTCTTATTTTGTCGAAAAAATTTAATTTGTCTCTAACGGTCCTCACTGAAGCAGCCAATCACGCAATGGAAGTCTTTGGCTGATGTGTCTAAGTTACAGAGAGCATCACTTTGAGCTTTGAACACAAGGAGATTTTTTTTAACTACTTCCTTATTGACTTAAGTTTTTACTACTTCTTGTGAAGGTATACAAGCATGGAAGCTCACCTTGTAGATGCCGTTCCTTCCATAGCCGGGTAAGGAAGCAGACTTGTTGTAGGGGAAATCTGCCAAGAGAAAAGACATTTATTAAAAGGCACTTATTATGTAAACACAAAACATTCTATATAAAATGGAAAAGCCCTGATCCTCAGTTCTCATTGGCTGATTCAGTTCCTTTAAATATTAATGGACAAACCGAAAATCACCAGTCATACCGGTGCATATGTGGTGCTTTAGCCACTGTTCAAGAACTATATTTTATTACTACCTAACTAGTACTGATGAACAATAAAAGATTTATTGAACATTTGCAACTGTTCTTTCTAATACAGTCCTACCATGCCTAACAAATTCATGGTCTCTTGTGGCCTATTGCTTAAACAAATTGCTCAGTCTCTCACAGCTCATTGGGTGAATTTGATCTCACAACCTATAATACGAATGGATTGGTGCCGGTCAGGCCAGGCTGAGCTTGTGATTGGCTACTCACTGGGCTGGGAGGTGTCGGTGGGCAGGCTGCAGGTCGACTTGCGGGGATCCAGGTCTTCTGGACCCGTCTGTCCGTCGATCTCATTCTTCAAGATCATCCAACTGGTCCTCTACGGAGAGAGAGGGAGAGAGACAGAGAGAGAGAGACAGAGAGAAAGAGAGAGCGATGGAAAGAAGGATGGATGATGGAAACGTATGAGTTAGTGAATTAGAATGAATGGATGCATCTGTAAAGTTTGAGAAACAGTGACTGAAAAAGGCAGATATGGACAGAGAAAAAGACTGACGTGCAGAAACATAAGCATACACGCACACACACACGCACGCACACGCACACACACACACACGCACACACACACACACACACACAACATAGACCCACCTTGCCGTCCTCCCCATCCTGCCAGGATGTTCTAGAGGCTGTAAAACAGTCAGATGTTACAGGATGTCACAGTTAATGTGCTGTATCATCTGCCTCACAGCTCCACTGTTACTGCACTACTAACACACTGTGGCCAAGCATAAATCAACCTGGGATTATGACATCTACAACAGCGGACAGCATCTAAGGGGAGCTCCAAATGCATCACCTAGGGTTACTTAGCATATTGTAGGCTAAAGCGTTAGCATGCGCACTGGACATCTACCAGAGGCACAGAGATGATTTTGGTGCCAATCCTCTCGTCACATATTGGGTAAGAAGACCAATGGACCAAACTAGTGACTCAACTCAAATCATGTTGACTCAAAAGTAATGTCAGTTTGCACAGCTCCAAGGTTAAGGAGTTTGGGGAGCGGTGCTTCCTTTGTAGGGAGCAGATCTACATGCATTCATATTCTAGGGCAGACGGACAGCATACACCATAATACATTCCCTTGTCAGTGACCTCATGTCTGCTTGAATGCATACAATCTAAACTGCCGACAGCCAGCTCATAAATCTGTGGAAGTATGCCATATGCGGCTGATTTACTTGTCACCATTGATAAAGATGAATGATATTTCCTTGTGCGATACAGGCGATAAGAGCTCCTTGGACTCATGCAGTCATACTTTCTGGGCTACTTCGTCATCCGCTAAGCCTGCCTTCGTTCAGATACACACCATATGGCTTGAGTGCAACAATTGCAAAAACCGTACAACGTAATGTAGACACACAAACAATGGTTAGGGGAGAGACATGGTGATTGAAACAGTGATTCAGCACAACCATACGAAGTGATTCATGTTCCCAACCACACACAGTGGACACACAGTTATGGCATCACGACTAAAACCAACCAATGAGCCGGTGAGATGGATGCAGACATGCGTGGACGGGATGAGCAAATCAATACCCAAGGGCCATAATCCCAAGAATCAGTTTCAATCCCAAAT
Organism: Centroberyx gerrardi; assembly: GCF_048128805.1. NCBI lineage: Eukaryota > Metazoa > Chordata > Actinopteri > Beryciformes > Berycidae > Centroberyx > Centroberyx gerrardi. Next base: position 19,688,612 of record NC_136019.1, read on the forward strand.
GGGTTGGATTATCAATGTGTTGCTGTATTGCAAATCAGGCAAAAAAAATTGGAATTTCTTGAAATTAAAATAAATGTTAACACAAAAAAACTGAAGATGGGTCATTGAAAGCAATGAGCTTAGATCAATCTTACGCTCTTCCCTCTAGTGGCTCATTTAAAGCTACAGCAGGCAACTTTGCACGTTGGTGGCTCCAAATAACATGGAGAGGTAACTATTCCTGATTTTGAAGTCCAAAACATTTGAATTTCCATGGGCAGAAATCATGTAACGTGACTTTATACCAAAGGGATGCCAAAGGGACGAGAGAGGAAAAAGATCTAACTTTGGTGAGTCCAGCATTCTCTGGACGGAGTGCTGCTCACTGCTGTTCAGGAGACACTTTGGGACTTTCTCAATTTGTGTTGTTGTGCGTTCTTGTGTCCTCCATGACACGTGTGACGTAATATCTAACTGCTGACGTACGATTCCAAAATAATAATTCCAAAACAAAAGAACACGAGGACTGTTTTCTTGCCCATCGAGGAAGAAGCCCCAAGGTTTATTGCGAGAGCGACGACGCATCACGTTCAAACAGCGCTAAGGTCTATAGCACAAAGCCTATAGAAAAAGCTACGAAAATGAACAGCTGTGCACCTCAAACACACAGCCCATCTCAAATGATGGGCAGATTCTTGTCTGTTCTCTCTTTTTTCAGAAGTTCGTTCTCTTTAAGACAACTTGGGAAGGTCATGCTCCACAAGGACACAAGTATTGACTTTTTTTTTATTTGACCTTTTTCAATTTGTCACGTGCTGTGGGTGGAGAAATGTCCATACCCAACACCAGAGTTTATTTTACGGCATATAGGGCGAATCTATGAGGACTCAATTATGGAGGGTAGGTACCCAATTTGTGATTTAGGCTGATAAGACTGGAGTTTTGCTTAAAAATCTTGCCTAGTGCAGCTTTAAACTAATTAAAATAGGGAAGAACAACTGATCAAGGAGCAGGGTCACAGGTACAATCATAGTCTTGTAATAGTTTCTTTTATCAAGACCAACTTTGCTCACTGCTGACCTCTTTGCATCCTTCTTTACTGATAAGGTTTCTACCATCAGTAATCAGTTCTCTGAGCCTGACCAACTCAGTATGCTGCCTCCAGCTAACAGGGCCTCACTCCTCTCATTTTCCCATCTTACCGAGGAGCAAGTCTCCAAACTTCTGCTTGACTCTCATCCCACTACCTGTCCGTTGGACCCCATACCCTCCAACCTCCTGCAGGCCATTTCACCCACACTTATCCCTGCAGTCACGCACATCATCAACTCCTCACTTACAACGGGTGTGTTCCCCACTGCTTTTAAGCAAGCCCGGGTTACCCCGCTGCTAAAGAAACCTACACTCAACCCATCTCAGGTTGAAAATTATAGGCTGGTTTCACTCCTCATCTTCCTTTCCAAGACACTTGAGCATACAGTCTTTAATCAAGTCTCTGAATTCCTTTCTGAGAACAACCTGTATGATCCTAACCAGTCTGGCTTCAAACGTGGACACTCTACCGAGACTGCGCTCTTGTCTGTAGTGGAAACACTGCGATCCCAGTTGCTGCCCGCATCAAGTTCAAGTCCTTGATGCTCGCCTACAAAGCAGCAACCAAAACGGCTCCGACCTACCTGAACTCCCTCATTCAGGTCTACGCTCCCTCCCGCCCACTACGCTCTGCCAAGGAACGGCGCCTGGTGCTGCCACCACGGCAAGGCCCTAGTCTCTAGCCAGACTCTTCTCTTCTGTAGTTCCTCGGTGGTGGAACGAGTTACCAAACTCCATTCGATCCGCAGAGTCCCTCTCAATCTTTAAGAAAAGGCTAAAGACCCAGCTCTTTAGTGAACACCTTCTCACCTGATGGACTGTGTAACCAAAAAAAAAAAAAACCTCTTTATCTGCCTCTATGCACTCTATGCACTCTATGCATTGCCTCTATGCTCTGCCTCATAGCACCTATGTCCTGTTGGACCAGAACTTTATGGCACTTACTCTCATTGTTCTCTCCTGACTAGAATCTTGTTTGTGTTGTATTAAAATCTCATGTGTACGTCGCTTTGGATAAAAGCGTCTGCCAAATGGGAAATTGTAATTGTAATTGACCTCTGAGCTGCATTGCTCAAATGGACTCCATTATCTCCATAAACTGATTAGATGGATTTTTGGTGCATTTTGTCATAAAATTGGCCCTGTGTCCCAATTTTCCACCCTTTTCGATTCTGCGCTTGTCTAGTAAATAGATCTTATAGCATAGAATGGGTCTAATGCATGTACTCTTACACCAGCCCTATGCATGTAGATCCATGGAGGCTATTAGACGAGTGCAGTGAGAAAAGGGAGGAGAATTGGGATGGATGAATGAAGGAAATGATTGACAGGCGACATGCAACACATCGTGCAGAGACCAGACCAAGAGAGGAAGTGTTAAAAGAGGAAGTGGACTGTACCATGCTGTCTGTAGATAGGGGGTTTTCTATAGATATTATCTTTGACCTTAGTCTCTGAAGATGGGAGGAGAGGCAGAGGAGAGAGAATGGAAGAAGCCGAGATGGGAGGGAGAGAAAGAAAGAAAGAGAGAGAATGGGAAAAAAAGAAGCATGAGTTAGCAGTTATCGAGGGATGAGATATTTTGAAGAAGCCAAAGGAGGGGCGGCATAGCTCGATTCGACCCAAGACATTCGTCATTTTTATTATGGCACATCAGAAATGTCAGCATTTTTTAGTATTATTCATGCAACATATTCAAAATATATCATTTTGTTGGTCTTTGTTGATGTGAAATGGGGCATTTGATGCAGAAAATTCATTGACATTCAAAAAACAATGAAGACATTTTCCCAAGACATCAAAGAATCTTCTCATATTAGCATTCTTTAAACCAATTTCCTGAATATAATCATTCAGATCTTCACCACAAATTAATAATATTAACATACACAAACAGATAAGAGTAAATAAAAGTCTGGTTGGATTAACTGAAATGTTAGATGAAGTGCCTCCGGAGGATAATGGAGACAGTATGTTTTTCCCTGGGGCTGATCTAATCCATCTCAGTGTCAGTGGACCCAGACAGTCCTCTGTCAGAGATGCTTAGTAACAACTGTCACACATTGAGCCACACCAGAAACATGACTCACAATAAAACAACACATGTGGGTCATTTCTCTGGCTTGTTTCAGTCCCTGCCAGCCTCTGAAACAATATCCATATAAAAGCAATAAGGACGATGACTAGGAAAGCCATTAAGTGGATAATCGTTGGCTCTGTTTTTTCCGCTCAACTTGCTTCCAAGTTGGGAGTTTTTTCCCCCCCTCTGCATGACTGACAGTGTAATTGTCAATGGGAACAATCTGTTGGATCAAAGGGATTTTCCTTTGTGGGAGACTGAAAGTAATGAACGATACACTGTTATATGTCAACTCCTGTCAAAGTGTATTGCAAATTTTATGATAAGTGATGCAATCCCGCGTCAGATCATCGCTGTCAAAAAGAAATTGGCTTTTTACAATTTCACGTTGCTGCTTAGCAAACAGTAGAGAGAATGAGAAGGAGAGAAAATCCAAAAGCAAGAGGCAAGAAGCAAACATTGTACATTATAAAGTACAAAATAAAGACACAATAAAATTAATTTATGGTACTAAATATCCCACACATTTAGTAACCTGGAAAGAAGGAAGTCCAGTGCGCTAGAAAATAAAAGGTTACCCCTGAACCACTGACAAGAAATCAGCTTCCCTATCCCTGATTCTATGTTTAAACATTAATAATGAAACCCCCCAAATTGGCTTGAGATCAGCATCTATAAGCAGGGATGTAGTGGATGGTAAATCCACCTAAACTCAGGTTACCCAACCTTTTTATTTGGAGAATGGACTGCCATCAAACTGATAGTGAAAGTGTATTTGATTTGATATTTGTTCATATTGGTGGTTGTCTGCCTTATATGATGATCATTGACTGGAGCTCATAGCTTACCCAACTTTTGTATTTACCACCCCATGTCACTGTCTACAAGCAATATCAGCCTACTCTCTAGAAAGGTAAAGATATAGAGGGGGGTGGAAGGGGGACAGAGATGATTTTGCGAGCCAAGCGGTGCGGTTATGGCCTACCTGGTATGTGGAAATGCCGGGGAGCAGCCACGTACGTAGAAGTAGAGGAGGGGGATTTGCCGTCAGAATAGGTGGATAAGCTGGGGGTACTCCGACCACTTTCACTGCCTCCATTTGGGGAAGGAAAGAGGCATAGAGGTGGTGGGGAGGAGTTGGGGGTGGGGGGGGGGGTATGAGGGTAAAAGGACAAGGGTTTGGGAGACAAGAAGGGGGCAAAGAGGCAGAGTTATGGTAGGTTTGTTGATGTATTTAGTAAGAAGCTGTGGCTATTACTCTATTTACGAAGGTGACTTGATAACCCAGCCATTTACTGCATTGATGTTTATCATCTTGACACTATATCATTATCTTGGAAGAGTTTTTGGTAGAATGTCCTGCTGGTAAAGTCCATGTGTCCCCAGTAGATAATTACTAGCACTCCATGCTAACACTTTAGCATACACTATGTTGAGTGATAGTAGGCTCCATGCTAACACTTAGCATACATTATGTTGAGGGGTAGAAGGCCACTAGCACTAACTTGTAGCAGCTCTAAAACTAACCATATCATTTAAAATTACTTACCATTCAGCTTTAGAGATAAATCCTAACTTCTTGTTTTCTCACATTTGAGCTATTACTAGTCACCTAGTATCACTCATAGTGTATGCTAAAGTGTTAGCATGGAGTCTACTATCACTCAACATAGTGTATGCTAAAGTGTTAGCATGGAGCACAAGAGCCAATGATCTGCGGGGGACACATGGATGATTTTGGCGTCTATGTTCTTATTACTTAACAGCAGTTGACCAACGGTCCAATCTCCCAAAAACATGGTGAATTCCTACAACAACTCCTCTTTGTGTGTGCATGAGTAGGGAGTGGCATGCATGCGCACTTGTATGAGCATCTGGACTATATGTGTGCATGCATGTGCAAGTGTTTGTGTGTGTGTGTATGTGTATGCAGGTGTGTGTCTGTACTGTATCTTCATGTGCACATCTGCATTCAAAAGCATGTGTGTATATGCAAAAGCTCAAGCATTTGTGTATGAATCTATATACGTGTGTGTGTGTGTGTGTGTGTGTGTGTGTGTGTGTGTGCGTGTGTGTATGTGTGTGTGTGTGTGTGTGTCTTTGATCATGACCAGGGCCCACCCCAATGTGTTATATTACAGACAGGCTGGGTGATGGAGTCACCGACACCTTAGAGGCCAAAACTAATAAACACTCTACATCCACAGCTCTGAGAGAGAGAGAGAGAGAGAGAGAGAGAGAGAGAAGAGAGAGAGAGAGAGAGAGAGAGAGAGAGAGAGAGAGAGAGAGAGACATTGTTAGTTGACTGAACACACACTCCTCTCCTTTAAGATAGAGAGGAACAATAGGCAGCGATCCGGATGCAAGAGGATTAGATCACTGTCACACACACATAGTGCTGTTAGTGCGGGAGTGATCCTCTACACGCACACAAACACACGCACGCACGCACACACACACACACACACACACACCAGAGTGCTGTTAGTGCAGGTCTAGGTGTACAGGAGGGGCAGATCCTCCACACAAACATCTGGAGCTGAGGTAAGGGGTGACGGAGGCTTGGGGAGTTTGGGGAGGGGATGCGTTATAATTCAACTGAATACCTTAAACACTGGACAATAGGTGGTGGCCATTCATTAATTAAAAACCAATAACGCAATAACAAGAGATACAAGGATTTCTTGGCATCATTAATATACAATCAGGGACACAAATGTAAAAGCATGCATTATTCATCCTTCTAAATGTCGAGTTCATTGCCTCATCTCTCCCTCACTGTGTCCCTACAGCTAAACTGCCCAAGAGCCAGAGAGTGTTTCAAAGAGTATACAAGCCTTATAAACTGCCCACTACCACAGTTACTTCTATGTAGTGAACCTGATAGCTCATTAAAAGGGCGGCCCATTGCATGAAAACAAACAGCCCTCTTTCACGCCGTGTTAGGAACCGCTAGGGCCTGAACGAGGCCGGCGGCCCAGTGCGTTACATGCCACTGCAACTGGCAACCAGACCCCAAATTACAGCTCGGCCCGCTTGGCTATTCCATCCCTCCGTTCCCCTTCCTCTCTTTCATCTTCCCCTTGGAGAACCTAACTCTCAGCCTCTCCGCCCTTTCATGGAAAAACCGCCGAAACCCTGGACCGTGATTTTCTGTGCAAATGTTTGAATGCAGCCTCATTCCTTTCTATCTGTCTTTCGTTCCCTCTCTCCCTCCCTCCTTTTAATCGCTCTATTTCAGGGCCCAAGCACGCACAGCTATATGTTAGGGAAAAACATTTTCCTGCACTCTAGCAAAAATGGTTCTTTTGGCTTTTATCACAGCAGGACCCTTTTTGGTGCTGTGACCCTTTTAGAAAGGTTCTCTAGAGCTTTAAGAACCATTTAAGAATGTATGAAGCTTTCCAAATTAGCAGTGTTACAAGAATTTTTAAGAACCATACTGTTCATCTCTGTTATTTCTTCACCCTATCTCGAGTCCTAACTGACTGAACATCTCAGAGACTAATATGCATCTGCTCCTGAAACTTGCAGATGGCTATAAGGCTAGATGTCTGCGGTCTGGCTAACTGTGCTGCTAAGTCTGTGAAGGAACATGCTGAGTGATTCCTCTGTCTTATCTCCTTGGCTTACAGTTAAAACATGTCTGTCTTTGTCAATGCTTCGGCAAGGGAGTTGTTTTCAAGGCATGCATTCACCGATAAGCAATACTTTATGACATTTATTATGTGCTTTTATCAAAAAAGCTCAATTGACCTATTCTTTCGTCATCAAAATAAGGAACCTGCACTGCAAAGTCAGCTCAAGGACAAAACCATTTCAACACCAAAGGGATAAAGGCTGCCACATGACAGTGAACAAGGGATCATTCAGAAAAAACAACAAGGTAGAATAGAAGTCAAAGGCAGGCAAACAATTACGTTTACATCAATCTAAACAGACAAGCAAAATGAAATCAGAAGTTACCCTTCACCTTCTTCTCAAAGATAATGCCAAATGTAACAGAAACACAAACAGGTCTACATAATTACGTCAAGTTGACCATGCACGACGACAACCACGTCCACAGACACAAGTGAACAGGGCAAGCAGAATGGGAAAACTGAGTGGTCCTACACATGAACCTTGATGCACACCAAGAAACCCGACAACACCACGATACCGGACAACAACATCACAAAACCCGCCGACCATTCCTCTAGGAAGGGGAGACACAGATAGAGAAATACTAGCGATGCTTTTACCGTTAGGAGGAGGTAAATTGAGATGCAGGGCTGTCCTAGGTTTAGGGTCAGGTAGGGGGTCCTGTTTGAACCCTGGGGGGCGGGGTCAAGGGATGGGAAAAGATGAAGCAAAGGGAGGTGGTTGAATACGATAAACCTGTCTGTAGGGGCAACGTCGTGCAAGGGGAATGGGTATAATACTGGTTTGTGATGTTGATTTCAGGGAATTGCGGTATCGTGATCAGATGTAGCATTAACGGATAGCGTGATGGCTGTAGTTCCACATTTAACATCAATAATCGTTCATCAGTGATCAAACAATAGTTACAGCAGATCAACCCAAAGGCAGCGCACACCAGGCCAGACGTTCTGTTTCCCATTATGACTCATGGGCCGATGGTGAACCCAGAGACCCAGAGTGAGAGTTTCCAACACATGGTTAATTTGGTGCTTAACCACAGCTCATGCGAAGTGAGGTCAGTACCAATTCAACTGCAGGACCGACTACCATGAGTATCACAGCACTCCACACATCAGGACCTTTAATCTCAGTCGAATACAGAGCGGACCAGCACCGTGCTGCTGTGGTGAGAACATCCCAACTACAGTTTTATTGAGTTACAATGTTTTTGATTGTGAATTGACAGGATACATGGTCGTTTATGGGTTGAGCAGGTTTCATGACCTGGGGATTTGTTGTTAGACTGAGTTCCAAGAGACTCTTCAAGCACATTTACATTTACATTTTTTGCTTGAAGAGTACCTTGGAACTACTTTTTTTGCATTGAAAACAACAACCCGAAAACAAAGAGCACCTTCAACAAATGCCTCCACTCAGAGAAACCCAATAGAGATACCTCTCAATTGAAATATTAAAAAAAATAAGGTATTTTTTAATTCATTCTTGAAACCTTTTTGGAGAGGTTTGTGTCTGCCAGCAGCAATGATTTCAGCAAGTCATCTGTATTGGACTAGATCTTGGCCCCTGTCTCAGCGCGCTCTGGTACCTCTGAAGTAAGGGATGTAGTTGTGCTGCTGCAGCATGGCCAGGGTGGTGGGGTTGAGGTGTAGCGACAAGCTTCCACTGCCCCCTGTCGGTATGGGCGAATACTTGCCACTACCACCACCACCACCACCACCAACACTACCGCTACCTTCAGCCCCACCCGAGTAGTACATGGGGAGGGAGGATGAGTCCCTAGCCCAGGTGGAGGGGTATTTAACACCACCCATGTAGACCGGGGGCAAAGGAAGGGAGCTGGAGTCACGGGCCTGGCTGCTGTATCTACCACCAAGGCATTGCTCTGGCCCTGAATGTCCAATCAGATCACATGAAACATATTAAGTCAATGGAAAAATGAATTGCTGATAAAGTCTTTGGCATCAATAAACATAACAAAAGTGTAAATGATTCAAAATAAAGTTGTGGTTTTAGTTATTTTCTGTCATTTGTCAATGAAGAATTCATCACTTCACAAAATGTCGACAGCACACAGGGAGGCTGGATCGCGAATTTGTTAATCAACCTAATTTTCACCAGTGTAAAAACATAATAGCTGTCAACATTGATCAAAAATCTAAATCCTAATCTAAGTCGAAATTTGAGAAACCATGATATTTTGATTTTGTAGGACTGATAGGAATCTATTATGTAGTAATATTATGTCTTAAAATAAGCTCTACCATCTCAGTCAAAGAGCAGAATGGAAGGAGAATTCATGAAATGTAGGCACAGGAAGACTTAAGGTGTGAAATGGAGCAACACTGAAATTATTATGAGTCAGGACAAGACGGTATAGGATTTATAATTAAAACAGAACAATTATAGGTAAATATTTCCAGTCTTTGCAAATAATGTTATGTATCGAATAAGAATTTAATGCTGTTGTCAGCTGAAAACCTTGTATCTTCAAAATGTCTGGAACTACGAAAAACAGCTAGACAGCCATTCATTTTTGAGTTCATCCAATGGGTTTCATTAGAAGAAATTTAGGACCGAGGAGAATGCCGTTTACTGATGTAATGTTACATGGTTTCTGGGTAATGAAGTCCTTCAATTCAAAAACTCAATCAGTTATCTCTCGCTGCCACTTGGGGCCGCCAAAGTGCAGCTTTAAAACATAAAAATCACCAAACTTCAAGGTTTTCACGAGACAACAGTGAAATATCTGTTGTGGGGTGTCATCATGTGTGATGTGTGTGTGTGTGAGTGTGTGTGTACCTGGTCGGCTGTAATTCTGGGGGGAGCGGGACGGGGTGTAACGTCCGTACCCCCCCAGGGAGCTGTTGGAGCTGGGGCTGGAGGGCCTCCGCTGACGGGGCGACTTCTCCCCATCGCCCTAGACACACGCACACACATAAAGTGAAGACATTAATGCACACTACTGAGAAACAAGCGCTGAGTCATTTCATAATCACAGTATCAGAAAGGAATTTGGGCAAGTCTCCATCTCTGATATGTTTTTAATGAGACGGATCAATCACGCTGCACGAGGCAAACAGAGGATCTAGGAGAATATACGGCTAACATCAAGATAACACAGATGTCTGGGAAAATATGCATACTGTAATGTCCAAGGGCAGAAAGAGCTGTGCTGTTACCAATAAGCAAATAAAAAAAGAGAATAACTACCAAAACATGGATCAAAAACACTCACACAGAGTCTTATATTACTATACTTGTGAGGAAATTCAAGTTGACATTTACAGCCTGACTCCTAATCCCACCATTAACCCTGACCAAGGGTTAGGGTTAGGTCTAACCTTGATCCTCATGTTACTTTATTATCCTGACCCCTGTTGTTGTAACATTACACCTTAACCAAAGCCGTAACCCTAAAATAGGTCCCTTTTCAATGTAAGGCTCTGTCTAAAAATAGAATTAGACCGATATATGGAGCCAATATTGTCCTTTTATTAAAAACATGAAATTGGCCAGTCTACCTCTATAGTTTGTTTCATTAGATATTTATTGTAGAATTGATCAGCACTACACTGGTTCCCCGTGACTCTGAATAGGAATAAGTGGGAAAAGACAATGGGCCTCATTCACTAAACTTTTCTTACAGTTTTCTTACTTTTGCCCTTAAGAAGCATGGCAAGGAAAAACTCTCGATTTTTGTGCGTCCCAGGTGTATCTAATGATGGAAATGTCATAATCGTGGAAATGTTCGGAAGTACACCTCTGATCGTACACACGTTTCGTGAATGAGGCCCAATGAATGAATGAATGAATGACCTACACTGGCCATCTATGGGAAGCCATTAACAGTCTTCTTTCTCATCGGATTCCACACAAGTACAGTATGTATTAATATGTTTCATATGCTTTATTAGTTTCAGTGGAGAGTTTTAGTGTCCCATGATGGTCTACATGCTGTTTCAGAGACTTTTCCACCCTGGCAAAAATACAATTCTGGAGGAAACACTGAATATGTGCAATTTTTGGCATGAAAATGGTCCGTTTTAAAGACATTGGATATAGCCACAGTAACTTCAATCCAAAAATATTGGTATCAGTATCGGCCTTCAAAAACCAATATCTATCAAACCCCACCTACACCCCCCCCACCCCACCCCCCAACACAAAAAATGTAAAACTCATGCAAATCTTCCCAAGTATAATAATACAACTCTTGTGTTCCCACACACACACACACACACACACACACAGGGGAAGCCATGATATGAATGGCATTAAGTCAATGAAGGGTAGAAACAGTGAGTTATTGTGCAGTATATTACCTCGGTAGGAGTAGGAGAAAGCAGCTGGGGGGACTGCAAATGAAGAGGGGGAGAAAGCCAATGATTAGGTCGAACTCATATGTGAGGTTATATGAGTTAACCGCCAAACGTGCGAATGATCATTCCTTGTCAGTGACTAATGACGTCTACTGTTAGTCATGTGCATTCCTGCTGGAGGAATGAATGAACCGAATGAAGTCGGTCCAAGGTACGCAGTTCAGTTCACACTCTCGGTGGCATGAGAGAGTGAGTCCACTGCAAAGGAATGAGAATTTGTAGAAGAAAAGCGAACGTGCCATTGATGAATGGCTGTTCATTGGCTTCATTATCAGAAGGACGGAGGATGATGGAGGGATAGCAAGGTGAAGGGATGGTAAGGTAAGGAGAGGCAAGGTAAAAGTGTTCCTCAATGGTTACAAATATGAAGTGCACTTGACGTTTTCACTGCCACAACAGAGTCGCTCAAAAAATAGGCTAAATCGAGTGTATTTTGTTTTTTTTAATTATTTGAAATAGAATGAGCAATGAGGTCTGAAGCGAGGGATGAAAGAGCAAAAGAAGGCTAGAAAGAGACAGACGGAGCTGAAGCAAAAGAGAAGACAATAGAGGCGCGCCCATACCAATTTTAGGAATCGATAAGAGTACAGAGTACATTATTAAGTAGATTGGTTGATCCAAGTACTACTTACTACTTTAAATGGTAAATGACGAATGATAGATAGTGGTGATAAATGATGAAAACAGCTGTGTTTCATCAAATCACCTCCATTTTAATCAAATCGTCATTGGATTTATCAAATCATTCTACAAATTATCACTCGTATTTTTCAACTCACATTTTTGGCACTACCAACCCCTCATACCTCACGAGGACAAGGAGGAAGAAAGAGAAACGAGAGGGACAGAGGGAGGGAAAGACAAAGCAAAGAGCCGCGAGAGGCCGCTCTACCTCTCCGTAGTGTCTCTCCTCAGATGGGTAGCTGACGTAGGGAGAGTAGGACAGCATGTCAGGCCTGTCTATGTTATAGATGGCCTTGATCTTTGGAAGGGCTGCCAGGTCCTTGTAGTCCAGCATCTCCTCTCCTAGCTTGGCCTGGGGAAAAAACGCACACAGCAGAAAGGAGGAATGAAAGAGTCATTTGTAGATGTAAAGTTTTCCGGAATTAATGCAAACAGACTTCATTTTAGATTGACTATGCATGCAAAAAACATACAAAAGGTTTTAAACGTAAAAACATTAACCCAAAATCACCCAAATTAAAGTTACGACAACATCGATTCAGCAGTGAAGGATATTTTTCTTTGAAACAACAAAAACACAAAAACCCAGAAGTTGTACATCAAACAGCTACTTCTGTCACTCATTTCTTTTCAGGTTATCATAACCTCAGTGGGAAATTGCTTTGCAGCAGGCAACCGGAGAGTACAACACCACAATACTGATATCAAATTTTAATCTGATTGTCTTTTTATCCATGGTTCAGATAAGGCAACCACAACCTTGTCACGGTATTTGCAAATGTGTTTCATGGTGTGGTTTGGCCTCAGGGGATGGGTGGGGTTAGGGAAATACAATGAGCGCCAGAGAGTTTGCATGAACACACAAATCAGTGCTGCTTTAGAACGTCACAGGACAGAGCTGTAATGTGTGCTGCTGCCGCCCCCTGGTGGTGTGTAGAGGAGGTGCAGTCTTACATAGATGACCCTGCTGGGTGAGCCGGAGGCGCTGGATGCCGGGACCGAGGTGATGCTCTCAGACGAAGTCCTGGTCACCTGAAACACACACACCAAAACACACTGTTGAAATACCCTGGATAGTGAAGGTATGGACAAAGAGACAGAGAGAGAGAGAGAGAGAGACAGCTATTAGGTCTATCCTCTATCCATCCAAGCTCATGCTTCACCTCTGCAACACTCAGATTGGTGCCAAATTTCAATGAAAACCCATCAGTTTCATCCTTGATGCAATCACATCAACCTCTACACAGTGCTGCATTTAGTCTACTAGCAACACAGCAAACCTTGAGGTGAGAGCAGTAGTGGGTCAACTTCCATCCTGTCACTGCTGGTGTCACACACACACACACACACACACACACCCGCACACAGACAGAGTACAGTGAGGTCTATTAGTGAAGCTGTGCTGGGTGTGGGTGATCAGCATCGACCAGCCGTTATCGTAAAACCACACAACTTCAGTAGAGAGAGCGAACGTTCCCATTCAGATCAACAGTCTCGGATGGCACAGTCATGACGGCTGCCCTTCAACATACGATGGTTTTGTCAAGGAAATGAGGATGAGGAGGCTGATGTGTCACTACTGGCAGCATCATTTCATTGCGTTGCTGAATTGAAGCAACACACCCTGAGAAGCTGTGGTTGACATTGGTTTTAGAACAGCTCAGAGGTGTTGCAGACAGCTTAAAAGACTCTTAGCTGTTCTAGAATCAGTGTAAATTATGTCAAGTGGCTTATTGTTTTCATCTAAATAGCAGTAGATGACACAACGTTGTTTTAAAAAGAAAGAAACAAAAAACATTCATTATTATCATTATTTTCTTCTTCATCATTTTTATGAGTAGTAGTTGTAGTATTTTAACCACTAAAAATTCAATATTTATTAAATGTTTATTATTAGTAGTAGTAGTAGCTGTAGTATTATTAGTGTTGTTGTTGTTGTTGTTGTCGTTATTATTGTTGTTGTTGTTGTTGTTGTTATTAGTTTGAATATTTATTTTAACTGATTCTAATCAAACAATAATACTAAAATAGTATCTATTATATATATTTGTATCTATCAGTAGCTAAACAAAGTGGTGTATAAGTAGTGTTATGACTGGAGATTTCCGGTTAGAGCATTAATATTAAAATTAAGTGTTATGTGGTAAAAAGTGTGCATTTATTGGGTATTTTACAGCATCTTCGTACGCGGCTCAGCCAATCAGAAGTGAGCACTTCTGAGTCTTACCCACTCTCAGCGGAGAAAACACGTTCATTTCCACCATTTCCCTGACAAAAATTATAATATTTAATAATAGCGAATAATAATCGCAATTTGATTATAACCATCTTAGGTGTACCAAAGCGCCAGGGAGTGTCCTTTCTATCCATTCAAGTTGTGTGAGTGCTGCCCTCTACAACAAATAACATCCTACAGCTCCAAGTGCTGAGACACATACAGGGTGTGTGGAACCTCAAGCATCTCAATATACATCCCTGTATACGCACAGCACGCTACAGCATCATCAGTCAGTGGCCAATCCAATCTGTCAGCTCTGCATCACATGATCAATCCAACCACAGGATTGGTTGGACTTGTAAGGGTGTGTGTGTGTGTGGCTTTATAGTAAGTGGTGGGATGTGGCTGCTGAACATGAAGCAAATACTACGGTGTCAGGAGGGGGTAAAAAAGTCAACCCATGCAGCAGGTTGTAGATGGGGTTTTAGTGGGGTTTGGGTGGGTGCAGGGGTCGTTGGGGCGTACAGGACCACCAACCTGTTGCTCAGGGACGACATTGAGCTGTATCCGGACCTGCTTCTGGGGAGGAGAGGGGTTATAATGAGGGATGAAGAGGGGAGATGGAGGAAGGAATGGAGCTGGGCTGATATGGGAGCCTGGAGGGCTGCAGGGCGGCTGATTCAGTGTTAAAACCAAAGGACGTTTTTTGGGGGTTTTTTTTGTAGAAAAACTACACTTTGTACTGATAATGAAAAGTGGGTTTGTTTCCATAATGACTCTCTGCAGTTGCTGTTTCTATCAGCAAATTGTACATTGGTGCAACTCTCAAACACCAAAACTACCGCAACACAAAGTCTTTGACACCCTTCCACCTCTTCATTGTGATTGGTCAGTTGCATCCTCCTTGTTGTCACTGATTGGTCCAGGTCATGTCAGTTACACTTTTTTCAACTACTGTTGATAACTCCAAGGGGAGAGCAGTGTTGGAGAAGTAAATCTACTGATATGCAGTTGGAACCTAACTATGTGAAGGCTGAAGTAGCCTAGATCAGCAGCTCTCAAGGTTGGGTCTGGAGACCTCCAGGAGGTCCTTGAGGTGGTTCCAGGAGGTCCCAAGTAAAATGAGGAAAAGTTTAATTTCATCATTGTTTAATTCACTAGAAATTATCCCAATTAGAGAATGGATCAGGATGACTTTTCTAATTCTTGGTTTCACCCTCACCACTATTCACACTCCCCACATACAGTGTAGACAGTTCTACAATTCAATACTAAGTCATCAACAACTAAAACCTTCCCATATGGGACTATATCTTATCAAATGGAGGTTTAATGGGTTTTTTTTGTTTGTTTTGCTTTACCAACATCTCTTTTACTAAGTATATAGTAGTAAAAAGAGTTGTGGTTTAACCGTCCTTGTCCACTCACCTTACTCTTCTCCTCCTGCCTTGCTGCTTGTCTGCATGGAGGATGCCAGATAGAAGATCCTGAGAAGAGAGAGAGCGAGAGAGAGAGAGAGAGAGAAAGATAGAGAGAGATGGAAAAAGACAGGAGAGGTACAGTCAGAGACAACTTGCAAAAATCCTCGTGAGCTTTGTTTCAAAATGTCTACTGCTGTTATTTTGCACACCATGCATTCATGCTGCAATTCATATATATTATTCATACTTTCCTTTCTTATATTTCTACTTACAACATTTGAGAATTTTAACATTTGATACATTTGTGTTATGTTTAACAACCCTTATTTGCTGTATTCTTACTTATATTCTATTTTTCTCTGCTGTATCCTATTTGCCTTTTCCCCACAGGCGTCACTAAAGTTTCATCTTATCATCTTGTCTTATTATATTAAAGAAATGTTGCAAAGAAAACACATGAGAAAAAGTGATGGTGACCTGAAAATGGCTGGGACTGCCAAATGATTTTTCCACTTCATTCTGACTGAGACTATCAAGATCCCCCCCAAAAAATATGCATGACTCATGATTTTCTTTATCTGCTGCAGTGAGTTATTCTTATGGTTATGGTGTCAGAAAGCTATTTCCTCTAGTAAATCCTCAGTAACAAATACCGGTTCAATAAGAGTTGAGGTAAATCAAACACCCAAGGCCAAGCTACAGCTGCTGCTTTTTGTTAGTGCCACAGGAGCTGTAAATAACATCTCTATGACTGTGTGTGTGTGTGTGTGTGTGTGTGTGTGTGTGTGTGTGTGTGTGTGTGTGTGTGCGTGACTCATAGAGCTGTTATTCATTCACCAAGTTGCTAATCCAATTCATTAGGGCCAGGCACACCGACTGTACAGTGTGATTTGTGCTGATATACTGCTGCTGCTGAGTCTCACAGCAGTTTATTGAGATGGAGAGAGAAAGAGACAGAAGAGGGGGGGGCTGAGAGATAGGAAAAATACGAGCAAAACAGTGAAAAGAAAGAGGGAAGAGAAGCAAAGAAACAGAAAAAAGAGAGAGAAGAGGGGGAGAACAGAGGACAGAGAACGGTGTCGAAAGGAGTACACACAGTTTTTGGTAGATATTCCCTTTGGTCAACCCATTAAGTGATGATAATATAGACAACAAAATCATCCATGTGTCCCTGGTAGATCATTGGCTCTGGTGCTCCATATAATTTAAGATTACAATTTAGCTTTAGAGCTGCAACAAGAGATAATGCTAGTGTCCTATTATCACTCAACATAGTGTATGCTAAAGTGTTAGCATGGAGCCTGCTATCGCTCAACATAGTGTATGCTAAAGTGTTAGCATGGAGCCTTCTATCGCTCAACATAGTGTATGCTTAAGCGTTAGCATGGAGCCTACTATCACTCAACATAGTGTATGCTAAAGCGTTAGCATGGAGCATCGGAGCAAATTATCTACTGGGGACATGATGATGATTGATATTGGTGATTTAGATTTTTTTGGGGGGTGATTTTTTTGATGATTTTGGAGTTCTCATCTACAATGGCTAAGTTGACCAACGGGACAATCAACCAAAAACTTGGTGTATTCCGGTACAGCTTTTTCAAATCCGTTCTAATACCAATTCGAATAAATGTAAGATAATATTTGCCACAAAATGAAAACATAACAGTAGACCGATCAAAATGCGGTTCAGTGTAAACTTTCATTTCAAATTGAGATATCCACCATTTCAAAAAACTTGACACCTACTCTCAGAAATGTGAATGTGCATGTTATGGATTACTGTTGAAGCTATAAATCATCTTAAAATCCCTGCTTACAAAATAGTTCTGTTTTTAGGGATTGAATCCTCTGTGTTTTGAAAAATTGAAAGATACATTTTAGGTAGCAACAGCATTTTTATAATATATAATATATCCAAAATGGATATGTTATAGTGTTTTGAATGTAAACCGTTCATGTTTCAGAGAAGTAAATTTTTAAGACTTCTGAAGATGTATTTAAGACCTAAAGGCTATATTTGTATAGCCTTAGGCCTTAGGCTGTATCTAAAATCTTTCAAGGCCTTGAATTTAGATAACACATATTAAGGCATTTTAAGATAGACAACCTAGGAGAGAGACAAGACTGTTTTTACCTTGCAGGTACATTTCCTCTCCCTCTCCGAACATTTGCTCACAGCGGGCACAGCGGGCACATGTGGGGTGGTAATGCTTCTCTCCAGCCTGTGGGGCATAAAACAATACAGAACAGGTTATAATAATTATGAAAATCACTGTTTATATAGCACTTTTCAAATGCAATTATAAAGCGCTTTATTATTTAATTATAAAGGGAGGTCAAAAATAAGTAATAAAAGATCATTATATAAAAATATGTTTTAAGAAGTGATTTCAAATATGATACAGATTTAGCAGCCTAAGTCTAGGAGCATTTATGGTAAAAAAAACACTTGTTTTTAACCTAGACTTTGGAACAGCCAATAGGAACCTCTTGTATTTAACCTAGATTTTGGAACTGCCAATAGGAACCTCTAGACGTTGGAACAGCCAATAAGGACCTCTAGTTTGGAACAACCAAAAGGAACCTCTTGTTTTTAATCTAGACTTTGGAACAGCCAATAGAGAGCAGCCTGAAGATCTCAGGCTGTGATCCAGCTCACACGCAGTTATGATGGTGAAGACAAACCAGTGGCACATAGAGGAAAAAACATAACACTAAAAGCACAGTGGGAAATAGAGAAACAAGGCTGAAGAGTGGCAGCAGATTTCACAGCTGAGTGCCCAACACAGTTCTGGAATTAAAATGTCCCTAGACACTTTGTCTCATCACTCAGAGTGCATGATGGGATTGGACGAGCACCATTACTGGGCCAAACACCATCCCCAACCAGACAAATGTATTTGTGTGGTGTGTGTGTGTGTGTGTGTATGTGTGTGTGTGCGTGCGTGCGTGCGTGTGTGCCTGTAAGCATGCACAAGCTTGCTTCTGAAAGTGCCATCTATTAAGTATCCCATAATTAGTTTATTCAGAACGCTGACACAGCATGAGTCGCCGGTCCTTTGGGTGTTGCTAAGCTAATTGTAATTCAGAATCCAATTAGCATTCCTTGATTAAAGTGGTACCAGCTAAAAATGACAACAAAGAAAAAGTTGTATTTTCTGATGCAACCACAAGGTGGAGCTCTTGCCTAGCAGAAATCAGCACTATTTTATTGAGTGCAGAGGAAGATGGAGATACTGCAAGAGCTGCTCTGGACTCTGCAGCAGTAATGTACTTTGAAACACTTTCCCCAACCATGAATCATGATTACAGCACCATGACTCAAATAATACTGAATAGTTTGAGTGTGAAGCTATTATCGTCCCCATGACTATACAGTACAATATACAATTTAAAGTAATTTTCAATTTTCAATGCATTCCATTGAGTTATTTTGTGATGAAGTGTTGGAAAGAAAAAAAGAATTTGGTCTCTCTCCTCTTCTACGATGGATTTCTCCCTGTATGATTGTTGAACATCTCTTGGTGCAAAATGGTGGCTCTAGAAACAAGGCCTTGCTCTTTGATTCTGAGGGACTGACACCAAAACCGGATGTTTATCAATGATGTTTTAACATTTTCTCCCATCAAACTCCATTGTACCTGCACTGGAAATATCTCAGCATGACGTCGCAACAAAATGGACCCACAAATACGAACACATCACCAAGTGTTTTACGGTGGACTTCTCCTTTAAAACTCAACTCAAACCATTAAAACGTCCCAATCACAATGAGACTGCAGCGGTTGTCCATTTCTCATGGCCTGTGTTGTTTAGCAGGGATTTACTACACGGCTTGACATTTAGACGCTAATGGGGTGATATGTTATCTCCGCAGCTTGAAGAGGAATCCACGAGGCAGGGGAAGGGGGGGGCGCCACAGCGATGATGGATGTGTCTGTGATACTGAGCTCAAGTCATGCGGATCGCATCTGGGCTTGTCAAACATATATGTGTTCATTCAGTGGTCCACTGTCAGAAAAAAAGGTGCAGATTTGTACCTTTTGTCATTGACAAAAAGGTGCATCCCCAGGTATTTTTCTGAGAGTGCAGCACTTAATGTAGTTTCTCTCTCTTCCCAAGCTGGTCCAGGGATTTCAACTAGCAACCTCTTGGTCACAATCCTGCTTCTCGGAACCTCTAGCCTACCAAAGCCCCCCCTCCCCACTAGGTTATCCCACTCATTCAATTTCTCTTCCTTGAAACAGAGTCTTCTGATGCTGCCTTCCGCCTCCCAGTGGCACATCCCATCCTGCCCCGGCAGCGGCCTGATTACCCACGATCCCTCTGAGGCAACCCCCCCCTCCCCCGCGTCGTCTCACGATGGGACGATATCAGAAAATAGGACGTCGACACCCTATTTCTTGGATAACACCCTGCCTAGTGCTTATCTGGAAGGAATGGATGACAAAGAGAGACTTGTACCGGCCAAAAATGCGCTGAAAGAGTTAGTGACAGAAAGAGAAAAGCTCCAGATACTAAAAAAAGAAACGTAACACTAGAAAAGCCAGGTGCTGTCAAGTGATGGCTGCTTTGAATTTTAGAATTTAAATATCAGAAAAATCCTGTAACGAAATAGTAGTTAATTAAACCTGATACAGAAGAAATGTAAAATATATACAGTATATATAGTATATAGTATTCCCCCAAACCCCAATTTTCACCCTACATATCTATATACAGGGAGGACATTACAATTAAATGAATGGAACAACTGAATTGAATTGAATTGAGTTGGTATTGAACATGTCTTTATTGCATTATTGCTGATAAAACTGATATTTGTTGATTTTTGTTTACTTGTCTGTTACTGTTTATACTGTAACATAATACCTCACTTGGTAATATTGGCAACATACAGTAGGCTTCTTTCCTGTCATGCCAAGAATGCTTATTTGAATTGAAGTGAAAGAGAGATAGATAGACAGAGACCTGAAAGAGAGAGAGAGAGAGAGAGGAAGTTTACTTTGATAAAAGTCCGGAACGGGATTGAAATTCAAACATGGAAAGTATGAGAGGGGCGGAAAGGAGATAGCACCGCAATCAAATCCTTCCTTTGTCAGAAGGCGAGGCAGCATGAGGGGAAATTATCATATCCAACGTCCCGCAGGGCCGATAAGGCAAGGAAGGGGGGGATTTAGGAAAGGGGCTGGAGCTGGGGTTGCCAGGTTGTGGCTTGTGGTTGAAGGTACTGCTGAGTTTTGGGTTATTGACACAGCCATGGTACATTGGGGGTTTCCTGGGAGAGAGAATGGCAACCAGGTACTGAAATGTAAAAAGTGGCGAGAGGGCAGGTGAGGTTACAAATAGCTGCTGCTCTTTTTCTACCTCTTTGTTTACCCAATTACGTAAAGGCCATCTGCTTTCTCCGAATACGTCCTCTAGCTCTCTCTCTCTCTCGCTCTCTCTTTCCCTCTCTCTATCTCTCTCGCCATGTCCATCCCTTCATCTCGCAATTGCAGGAAGTCAGGCAAGGGATGGTGATCCATTTAGAAGATTAGAATAGATTTTGGTGAGCAAGGCAAGAGGAAAACACACCCACACACACACAGAGGGAAAGAGAGAAAATCAGTGATGCATTGCGTGGTCCAAGGAATACTTTCAGCCAGTCAAGTGTGCCTAGATCAATATAAGCTGAAGGTTCTTGACAAACTCCAGGGAAAGTAATAATCCGCAAAACTTGTTCATATAAATGAAGGTTCTCTTCGCTGCTCTCTATGGCCAATTGATCCACCATGGCTGAACAGACAGAGAAAAGAGCGCCACCTACAGAAACTCAAACAGAAAATCCAAGGAGAAAGACGTCACAGTACCGCCCACACTGTTTGATTGACAGCTGATCTCTGGGAAGTGCAGTGCCCCCTCCCCCTCCCCACCAGAGCCAGTTATTGACCCGACCCCGTCCCCGCAGCAGAACGCACTCTTTGATCTCAACCAAATGCCGTGACATTTGGAATGCTAAGTCCCTCAGTTACTGTTTCAAAAACGCAGGCTAGCGCAGGTAACAGTGGCAGGGAACGACCCCTATACAAAATACACAGTAAGGGAACTGTGTGTGTGTGAGTGCTTGGCTGTGCATTTGATCTAAAAGTAGCAAGGATACCAAAGGACAGAATATGGATTATGTAAATGTGTCATGCCTGAGGTTTTATACAAGTGTTTTACTTTCATCGCAGCAATGTGATTGATTAAAGATGCGACCATGCTTATAATTCACATCCAAAATTGAAAATGTCCATCTTAACATGTCATTTGGTATTAAGTCTACCAACTAAATACCTAAGTACCTGAAATCTACCAAATACTACCAACAGGGAGAGGGAATTTTACTTGTTTCCAGGGCAGTTTCACCTGTTTTACTGGAGAATTTTCTTGAAACAAACATCTATATAAGGCAGAAAAAGGCAGATCAATCCACTAGTATCAAGACAATGTCAGCTGATTTAAGATAATTCTTGAAACTCGTTGATTTTAATTGGAAACAAATGAAATCGTCTCACCCTATTAGCAGAGTTTTTGCTTGTTTTCAGAAAAATACGATTTTAAGACTTGAACAAGAGCAAAAAAATACGTTGTCATTTTTGTTAGGATAAAGCTAATAATTTTTACAGTGTAATAAGCAATCTTTCTGTATGCTTTCTGTTTTTTTTCATGTGTACAATATGTATACTTTGACTTTTGTATGTAACCATTGTATATAAGCCATAGTAACCTAGATGGCATAGTTTATGGTAATCAACTCAAAGAACACACACACACACACACAGACCTTTTAGTCGTGCTTGCCTGACTTGGGCTCCAGACTCAGACAGTGTAGGACCAAATAACCAAGTACACACCTGATAGCCCAACACAATGGGAAAAGGATGTGGATGATGTCATGTCACACACACATGCATTCACCTGCACCCACACACACACACACACACAGAAACACACACTCATTCCATTTCTTATGTTTCTGCCGCTCTCTCCAAACTTGGAACCGGATAGGTGTTTATGAAAGGAGAGAGTGTGAGAGAGCTGGATACGATGAAAGAGGAGAGAGAGAGAAAGAGAGACGGGACTGTTGTTTGCTCCCATAATGCCGTGCTGTTGTTCAGAGGTCACGGTGGGAGCTTCCAAGACCCCCCGTCTAAAAGCTTTCTTCCTCTCCTCCTCCTCTCATCCCTCTCTCCGCCCAAAGAGAGTATCCCGTGTCCGTTCCCTCCATCGCTGCAGAACAACAGGCTGTTTCACTGAGGCCAGATTCCTCCTGCACTGATTTCTACCTGCCTCTCCACTGGACTCTTATTCTCACCCAGTTCTATCCATCTCGCTCTCTTTCTCTCTCTCTCTCTCTTTCTATCCCCCTCTCTTTCTGTCTTGTTCAGCTTTCGTCCTCGTTCTTTCTCTCTAATCTGTCTCCTCCTCTCATTCATTTGACTTGCAGTTTCTCTGCAGTTTTTTTTTACAGTCGCCTATTAGTTTGCATGGACTGCTACAATACAATGAAGACTGGAGTTTTAGTTCTACAAATATTTATCGGAGGCAGAGCCAAAGAAGCATTGTATTTCGGAGTGCAAGTTAGCTAACTGGTAAATTTGAATAGCAAAGAAGGAACTAAATAATATAATATTTATTTACTAAAATATTAGTATCAATGGCTTCTTTTTTCATTTATTCATGACCATGCCATTCATTATTTTGAAAAGTCAGCAGCTAGCTAACTAGCTTATATAGCTAGCTATAGGCTAGTATGGCTGGTTTGAACTTGGAAGGTCAGCTAGGCTAACTAGCTAACCTAGATAACTTAGTAGGCTATGGCTAGATTGCATTTTTTTCAATTAGTATCAAGCGCGCTAGGCTTCATAATATTAGCTTCTTCCTCTCTTACCTCTTGTCTTTTTCACTGAGTTTCAAAAAAAAAAAAAGGTGGTTCTTTGGCTCCACATAGCTACTGAGGTTTAACTCAACCAATGAGTTAAACAAGTGGACTTATCTCACCCAAATGTCTGATATTTTTCACTTGTTTCATGAAAAATAAGATTTTAAAACTGAATTACTTCTTAAATTGGTATTTTTTTCTTTTTAGAGTTTTGCAGTTTGCAAGTTTTCTCTCTCTCCCTCTCTCACTTACCTTCTCTTTATACTACTCCAAAGAGCAAGAACGGTATGGCCTCACACGAGCTGAATCAGGTCACACACACACACACACACACACACACACACACACACAATGATGCACACACACATAACTGGATGACAATGACGCACAACAAAAATGCACGCCGTTGGAGACCGGTGACGTAAAGAGGACGAGTGTAATCTGTCTGGTAGCGGGTCGGGAGGCTACTCTCTAGAACAAGAGCCCGTGTCGCTTTTGTTTTACGGTACGGAGGGGACTGTAGAGCCGGAGCGGTACCTGAGAGATACTGACAATGGAAAGATAACATGCAGGCCTGAGGGGGAGACGAGGGAAAGGAATAGGGAGAGGTAGTGTGTGTGCAGCAGAGAGTGCGGTCGAAGCCATTAGTCCAGAGTCAGGAGAGAGAGAGAGAGAGAGAGAGAGAGAGAGAGAGAGAGGTTGTGCTGAATAGCCCAAGCTGCCCCCGACAACAGAGCAGATCCTGGCTGGCTGTGTATTCCCTATGGGCCGACACACAGCGGGCTACAGTGGGACTAATGCATAATCCCTAATTCTCACAGGAGTTCACCCCATTAGCCTCTCAAAGCCGACGCACAGCTTCATTTCACTTCCAGAGGCAAAGTCTGTCGCTGATGTCCTCACAAAATATAAAAAAGCTTAAAAACATTTAGACATAAAAAGGAGTGTAAATGTTAACAGTGGCAGCTTGACTTTCCTCATGGTTAAAGTCCAATAGCTGCTCCTAGATCTGTACATACTGTATAGTGGTGGCTATTCTAGAAGTCCTCCTTTTTATTAGTCTTCCTTTTCATTATGTAGTCCTCCTTTTCATATATCCTGCATCTATCCTGCATTAGTAGTGTATAAGACCAGATGAAACTTTAATGATCCCTGTGGGGAAATTGGGTCGTTCAAGCAGCAATAGAGTACTAAGGTTCAGCAAAGAAAAATGGAATAATAATGGAGCTAAGCTAAATGGGTGCTAAACATAACTGGAACTATAAGTATAAAGTGTGAAATATATGAATAGGGTGTGTAAAATAACGGCAGTAGAACATACAGAGAAAAAGAGAAAATCGGTATAATAGGAAAATATACTATATACACAGTGGTAGCCATTGTAGAAATGCCCCTTCATGTATTTATGCTACATTAGACACTTAGTATACTTTGTACTTTGTAATACAAAACCTTTATATTGCTCAATCAACTTGTTACTGAACCATTCCTTGTGACTTCCAATGGCTGAATAGACAGCAAAATTTGATTTTTCTCAGCAACATTTCTCCCAGTATTGGAAATGAAATATAGACTCATATAATCAAAGTAAGTGGTAGGAATCTAATAGAATCTAATAGTACCTGGACCCTGTGCTGTTGTAGATAAGCATTTCTTTATACCGTATTTCATATATTTTAGTCCACCATTCATCAGTAAATGGATATTACAGCTATTTTGTAGTCGAAGAATATCCTTCTTCCCATTGAGCATTTCTTCCTTATATCCATCTATTCTATTATCTATCCATTCATCAGCGTTCTACCTATTTATCATCCACACATCGATTTCCCACATCCATCCATCTTCTGCCCATTCATCATCCATTCATCCATCCAGAAAGCATGTTTTTATGTTTTTTAGTTGACAGTTATTGCAATTTAGAATGTACTATCTTTTGAAAAGTGAGCTGCAAACTACATTCAACCATACTTTAAAACAGTTGTTCCTTATATTGCTTTATTTGGCAAAAAAAATGCATTGGATCTCCCAAGCATACTACATTACTTACTTGAAAAATGAACATACTCTCCCCATAGTCTCCCCTTTAGAATTATGTAAAGAATCTTCCCTGAGTGCCTGTTAAAAGGAAGAATCCACCCCAAAAACCCTTAAACACTGTTAAATGAAGAGCTATTGGTGATAGGTGATAGGTGAGCCTTGCGTTCCTAAACCCATTTTGTTACTTGGTGGTGTATTTTTCTTATTCCTGTGGATAACTGCCCAACCATAGACGACATGACACGTGTCACGACATGTCACATCCACATATTTCCAGCAGCTACAATGGAGTTTAATAAGTGAAAATTTTTCAGCAATCTAAAACATCAATGGTTTGGTGTCGTTCCTTCAGAATCAAAGAGCAAGAGCTACGTTCAACAATGATACAGGGAGAAATCCATCGTAGAAGAGGCAGAGATACCAATTTCTCCACTGACAGCAGCCTCAATAGACCATATGGTAAATGCACATGTAACACTGGCTGTGAATCTACAATAAAGGGCAGAAAACAAAGGAATGTAACTGATCGGCGCTCTACCTCCAGGACTTTTCCAGTGATGTACTTCTTGCAGCTCTCGCACTGGATGCCGTACATGGCGTGGTAGTCCACCTCACAGTAAGGGATCCCATCCCTGGTAGGACGACACAGGACCAGACAGCAGATCAGAGAGCAGCGGCGGCCGTCAGCTGCACTTCACATCAACCCTAAGACAGCTCAGGGCCTCGGCATCCACCATGCACTGTGCTTTTTTAGCTAGCAGCGCTCAGCAGATGCTCAGGAGAGCCGCTGCTTGGGGCTCCTGCTGCAGCTATGCAACTATCCAAATGCATTTGCAGTGCAATTGTAGCAACTGATAATGTAAAAGCTGCTGGATAGTGTGATAATTGATCAAAATAATAATAAAGTAAGGAAATGTCCCTGTAAATGGGGTGAAAATGCAATAAAGCCTGTTAAGGTAATACATTGCCAGATAATGTACAGCAATAACATTTTCAGACTTATACTGTGATGAGAGTTATTACATTATCAGGAAATATATTATCACTATATAAACCTGAGGATGCTATTACAGTTTATTATCTGGAAATGTATTAAATCAACAGGCATTAGTTCATTTTCAGTCTTCATTTTTATTACATTTCAACATTATCCGGCTATTATTATTAGTACACAAAAGCATTCATTCAGTTGTGAACGATGAGTTAAAGAAGACAACGTCGTCAAGATCGGTCTCCGGCAGACGAAGAGTCTTACTGGTCTCAGATAAGACTAGCTGCTGTGTTTCTAGATCAGTGAAAAGTTCTACAGGGGAGAAAGCCTGTAGTGGAAAAATAAAGTATTCCCTGGTTTCGGAGACTATCTATCCTGTGTCTAATATGCCCTTCATTTGTACTGCAATTGTACTACTAGTAGTAGTAGTAGTAGTAGTAGTATAGTAGCAGTAGCAGCAGTAAGTCTTAGTAGTAGTACTGTATTTCCAAACCCAGACTGACTTACTTGCTGATGTACTCAGCGTTGAGCACCTTGTTGCAGACTTTACACTTGAAGCATCCCAGGTGCCAGTGCTTGTCCAGCGCCACCAGAGACTGTTCATTCTTAAACTCTTTGCCACAACCACAGCAGTCTGCATGGAGGATGGAGGGATGGAGGAATAGGGGGGGAGAGAGGGACAGAGGTCAACAATGTGTCAAGCGGACAAGATACAAAGCCAGAATTGTTCGGACTGAACCGCATGATGACAAATACAGAAAGCAAATCGGAAAGAAAAAACTGACTCGTAATTCTCGTGTGAAAAAGCGTTGGGGGTAATGCATTATTCAGTAATGCATTAAAGTACTTTCATTACTTTTCCCAGTAACGAGTAGTGTAAAAAATGTCTTTCTCTGGGTGGAAGTGCTCCCACTACTTTAGTCTTATCCAGTAAAAGGACGACAAGAACATTTTACATCAACACTGTTGAGAGAAAACTGACTTAACCTGATTTTAGAAGGCAAGAGAGGATGCAACCGCCAATTTAAGGGGTATAACGTAAAAAAGAAGTGAGAGAGGGAGAGAGAGAGAGAGAGAGAGAGAGAGAGAGAGAGAGAGAGAGAACTGACTGTGGACAGCCTGTATGGGTGCAGGGCAGTTGTCGGGGAGCGGCTGGGTGCACTTCTGGCAGATGCACTCCTTCCCGTTAAACGTCACTCGGTCACCGGCCGGGAACGGCTGTCTGTAGACAATCAGAGAAAAGACACCACATCACGATATGGGTTTTTAAAGGCCGATATTTTGTTCCAATATTCTTCAATTTGACTATTTTCATGGCAAAAAAATCCCAAAATATTACACAGATTCACTGTTTTCCCCCCCAGATTTTTTTCTTGTCAGGGTGGAAAAGCCTCTGAAACGGCATTTAGACCATCATGGGACACTAAAACTCTCCATTGAAAGCCATACTGATATCCCATGGCACACCAGTGTCTCTGAATAGTTCCAATAGGCCATAGTGGAGAGTTGCAGTGTCACCACAGAACTGCCATACGCATTCTTGTATTAGCAGTATTTGCATGAAAAATGATGAACATTTGCGTATTTGCCTGTACTTCCATTTCAAAATTCCACACTTTTTCCACACCTTTATTTCTTGACTGAACTTGAGGATTTGATTGGAAATAGAAATGAAAAACAAAAATTATTCTCCAGACTTTTTCAGTATTTTCCAGACCTTCATACATAGGATCGCACATTCATCCACCATTGAAATCCTTTTAGCTGTTAATGCCATTATGAAACGCATTACACGATATGCCACTAAAGAAACAATAAAAAAAAATAATTATAAAAAAAAATTATAATCTCTCTTGGCTGTGTGTATGTGTTGCTCCAACGTAACCGCTGTCAGTGGGTTAAGTATAGAAGGAATGACGATTCCCTGACAAGGCGGCGAGCTGATTTGCTGCCATGTGGAGCTTCCTACAGCTCTGATATTTGATATCAGAGCTGCTGTCGCACTGTCACAGCCAAGTGATGGATAAATACATAGACACACAGGGAGAGGCAGAGGTAAGGGACTGATATGTAATTATGTATGTCACTCACAAAAATGTCTATTTCTAAGGTTTATGTATTGCAAAGTTCATTTTATCGCTTTCAGTCTAGTTGATACTGAACTAGGCAAATGTGTGTTGATTCTATTTTATTTTTTATTTTATTTTTTAATCTTGAAACTGTTTATTTGGTAAAATCAACTAATTGTTTTTTTCTTAATACTTCAATGGGTAACTGTTGATTATGTATGTATCTAGTGTATGTATATAGATGTGTATGTATACATATGCATTCTGCTCCCTTTATGGATTGATACATAGAGATATAGATGGATAAATATATACTGTACATGCATGCATACATATAAGTGATAATAAGTGCAGATATATAAGTGATAATCAAATGTAAAGTTATACAAGTGAAAAAGACACACAGACACACACACACACACACACAGTGAGAGTGAAAAATAGTACTAGAGTGACTGGTTGATGAATTATTAATGATCGATACAGGGGATCCCCCAGCTGTGGCCATCTGAGACACACACACACACGCACACACACACGCACACGCACATAAACACACTAGGGCTGAAACGATTCCTCGAGAAACTCGAGTAACTCGATTACTAAAAATCATCGATGCAAATTCTTTGCATCGAAGCTTCGTTTAATCCATATAACTATATACACACTCAGTGTTTCGCACGGATGATTATTACTGTTGCACAACACGCTGGAGAAAGAGAGAGAAAATAGCGAGGGGCGAAGAGAAGAGACAGGCCAGAGAAAACGACAGAAAGTGTCCAAAGTTTCGGATCCAGTGTTGCCAACTTGGCGACTTTGTCGCTAGTCTTAGCGACTTTTCAGACCCCCCTGGCGACTTTATTTCTCAAAAGCGACTAGCGACAAATCTGCCGACTTTTTCTGACCATGGGAAGCAATGTTAATGTGTTGAATCCCAAAGCATTTGGCAATAAATTGGTTCGGCTGATGCCGGTTTTCTCTACTTGCTTGTCTAATCCAGAGAGGTCTGACGGTCACAGCGCTTCCCACACAGTGTAGCTCCTTCCCTCCGCTGAGAGCAGGGACTGTAGGATAGGGTCCACTTGTAATTGCTACCGGCGTACGCCGAAACTGGCCCGGGTGGGCGGAGTCAGCACTTAATATTAAAACGGGATGAGATGAAGGCTAGTAAAGAATGCACGTTAATTATGGCTATATGTAATGGCTAGTTAAGAACGTAAATCAATATGGTGGCTAGTTATGATGTCCCTAAGTTAGCTAAGTTTTGCTCAAGAAAATAACCACAGAAAATAAAATGCTGCAGTCAATTTGTGAAAGCCTGAGCTTCATTCATGTTATTATTATGATAGTCACACACACATACACACACACACACACACACACGCACACACACACACACACCTACTCCCCTCACAGTGATGCATAAAATACCCCAGAAAGCAAAATATCAGGTGGTGTAAGTAGCAATTGGAGCCTAAAATGCACCAATCCAATACAGCAGGTATATTCAGTTTAGTTTGATTGCAGTGAGTAGGGTCAGCAGGTGTAGGGCAACCCTTCAACATAGTAAATAAATGTACATTAGCCAGTCTTATGAACTTGTATGATATTTAGGCCTAGTAATAAATATCAATAATAATAATTATTTCACCTCGTTTTCAGTAAATCACAGTGTCGTATGGACAGCTTCGTGCGGACAGCTTTTCTCTTTTGTATATTTACTATTGCTCTTTAATAAAGCAAAAGTATTTCTTATCCGATTACTCGATTAATCGATGGAATAATCGGTAGAATACTCGATTACTAAAATAATCGATAGCTGCAGCCCTAAAACACACACAGCGCTGAAACATCCCATGAACACACACTTTTAGTGTGAGTCTGAAATCTTAACTCAAGCAGCATTGGATCTAGTTTCTCTCTCTCTCTCTCCCTCTCTCTCTATTTTTACATTCCGCACAATAAGCTTGTGTCTTTTGCGA
Source organism: Centroberyx gerrardi (assembly GCF_048128805.1). NCBI lineage: Eukaryota > Metazoa > Chordata > Actinopteri > Beryciformes > Berycidae > Centroberyx > Centroberyx gerrardi. Next base: position 19,719,101 of record NC_136019.1, read on the forward strand.
CCACAAAAGTGATATTATGTTATAAGAGGGGCGCCGGGGTTTTTGATGATCACGTTACAAACTTCAAATGCCACACTGGAACATTCTGCTCCCGGTATCAGCGTAGGGATCGCCGAGGTATGATGGGACAAACACACACACACACACACACACAGGGGCACAGATATGCACAAGAATACACACACACATAAAACACACCAGGGGGTTCGGGGGACACTTAACTCTAGCTGTGGGAATGGGCTAAGTGGCCGCACCGACTGACCACGCACTTAACATTCCTGCCTGAGAGAGGCTCCCATTACCTTTCCAGGCCTGTTCACACACACACACACACACACACACACACACACACATGACGCGGGGTCAGTAGAAACAGGTGAAGACTACGGTGTGACACGTGCGTCCGCATGTGCATTCCTATATTTGTACATGTATGTGCAATATGGCTCGCATGTACTTGTGTATTCCCTTGCACACACATCAGAGAAGTCAAAGATACACTACTGTTGCACTGTCTTTGCCTCTGAAAGGATGGTTTTATTTTGTAAATTCAGATTTGGAGCTCTTGTGGCCGTGAGAAGGTGCAGGGTGAGGAATGATCGGGCAAACCAGCTGATGCAGATACATGAGATTGGCGTGACAATAAGTCTATTCACTTCTGAGAGGAACATCAGGGTGTCTATGAGGCTTTTTAAGACCTTTTTCATGCCAGCTGGAATGGAATATGAGACAAATTTGAATTGAAATCCATGTGAAAATGAAAACAAGTGTAGACCTTTCAGAATATACTGTAGGTCTGCATGGCTGGAACGATTTCTCACTTGAATTTAAGTGTGGAAATGCTGCATTTAAATGTATTCAAGACCTTGTAAGGGCCTTGAGTTTATGATTAATAATATTGATATGATTTAAGACATGTTAAGACTCTTTCAGGACCTGCAGACAACCTGAACACTGTGAAAGAATAGGGCAGCTAATGGAAGAACAATTGATACAAGATGCAAAATAGATGTACAATGGGGGATCTCCACTATAGCTACTACTGTACAGACATGTGTATGTGGATTTACCCCTCCCCATTTCTTCACACCCACCCAGTCAACCCCACATATCCACGTGTACGTCCATCTGTCCACTGTAACTCTTTCAACACGGGGCCGAAATGACAAATGTGAGCGCTATACTATGCAATATGCCATTTAGAAAGCTCTAAATGCAAAGATGAATACTGAATTAGGCAAAATCTGCCTAATTTAATTTCATGGATCTTGTACCAGACTCAATAAGGAGTCGTCTTTGCTTTGTTAGTCAAGATTTAAATGTGTTTGTCCTATGAAACCTGCTGCTGTGATATTGGACTACTATACCTTTTGGAGTACATTTAGAAAAAAATGTACTTTGTCGTCTCTTTGATGTGACTTTGACTGTATTCTAACTTACGGAATACAGTCATTACATTGCTGTATGTTGTTGTTATGTAACTTTAATGTTTGTCTTGATGCTGTTTCCTTGGCAAGGCCGCCTTTGAAAAAGAGTTTCTTCATGTCAGTGGGACTAACCTGGTTAAATAAAGGTTAAATAAAATTTAAAAATCAACCAATAACTAACAAATAAGTAAAATGTGCCTTTTTACCACATTGTGTTGTTTTAACTTCTATTTCTATTTAAACTTCTATTGATCCAGGTAAAGTTGACTGAGCTCCATTTTTCAGCACCATCCTGGTTCATATTCATACAGTTCCACACATTCACACAGGGAGCTGCCCAGTAAAACCACAGTCTTCTACTGTTTACCACTCAGCAGCTCCACTGGAGCAGTTGGGGGTTCAGTGTCTTGCTCAAGAACACCTCAACAGTAGTTATTGAGGGAGGAGAGAGTGTTACTCATTCACTTTCCCAAACCACATTTTCTCTCCTGACCACCAGCTGTCTTCCTCTAACCTCTTGGCAGTCCCTCCAGGATTTCACACAGTTTGTTTGTGATTATTGCGGCTTTTGTCAAAAATTATGATGCAACTTGCAGAGTTTTGGGTGGATTTTTTAAAAATAACAATGGGAAACAAATGGGAAAAAAATGGCACTAAAGTGACACTAAAGAGACAGATGCGATTTTTGTAACTGCCTCTCATTAAGAGTCATATATAATCATGTACTATGAAGAGATCAAGGTAGAAATAGTTTGTTGGTTTGATTGGACCATTTTACGTGAAAAAGGACTGATGATTGCGGTTCGTGTTCACGTTAAAAGACCTGACATAAGACTAGGGATAAGACGATATGCCTATCTCATGTTACGTTTTGATACAACCATGATATGATGTAATAAATGGTATTAAAAGTTCAATGACAATAAAGGGCATGACTGTGACTGTTTCTGAGCCACAAATCTTTCTAGCGATGGCATTGGCTTGCTAGAATGTAAACAACAATGTAAAAATGTCATTACAAAGTGCAAATAATATAATTTGGATGGAGAGCTTGTGAAACTGTGATGGTCAAGCCGTCTCATTTGTGATTATTACAGCAGAATAAAATGGAACTAATATCGTGATTCATTTTTCTGCCCCACGATGCATATTGTCACTTTTTTGTATTGCGATATATTGAATTTTGATATATCGTCCCATCCCTACATGAGACCACCAACACCCCCCTGTCCTGTCTCTTACTTGCAGGCGGCGCAGACAAAGCAGCGGGGGTGGTAGGTCTTGCCCAGCGCTGACACCACCTCGCCCTCGATGAAGTCCTGGCAGCTGAAGCAGCGCGTCCCGTACAGCCGCTGGTAGTCCAGGGTGCAGATGTACTCACCCTGACGCACGAAGAAGCCCCCCTGGGCCAGGTCACTGCCGCACACTGGAGGGAGGGAGGGAGGGAGGGAAAACAGAGAGGGGTAAGTAAGCATTTTAATTTCATATTTTTAAACAACAATTTTTAAATTGTTTTTAAAACTCTTAAAATTTATAGTATGCATATTATTATAAACTTAACCTAAAACTGTCTATAGGCTCATTTGTTGATATGATGAATTGCTCCTAAGGGCTTTGTCAGGGAAAAATGTGACTGTCTATCAAAACAATCACAGTCACACAAATCCACAGTGCACGTGCACACACACACACACACACACACACCTATACGTAGACATTCAATTGAAAGGAACAGAATAAAGAGGAGGTGTTGTGGATGGAAGAGCCAGTTTGACACGTCTGGCTGTTTTCTTCAATCTATCTGCTTTACCTGCCAACAACATCACTGTGGGAGTGGGTGTGTAATCAGTGTGTGTGTGTGTGTGTGTGTGTGTGTGTGTGTGTGTGGAAAGGCTGCAACTTCTCTGCTTGCCGGCCCCTTAACAATGCATGACAGAAACTCATAGTCACTCTCTCTCTCATAAACACAAACACACTAATTACACACCCGCCGCAGGGTAACCGTGGTGACCGCATGACATCACGGAGCGGCCACGCCCCCGGGGGGGAAACCTCGCTCTATTCTCCCACTCCATCAGCAAAAACAAAAAGTCCCTCTTTTTTTTTCTTTTCTTTTCCTTTCCTTTCTTCTCCCAGCCACTGATAGGGTTTCCCCTCCCTTCTTTTTTTCTTAGAAAACGACAGGAAAGAAAAAAAAACACAAAGAGAGATGTTTGCGCTGCTTGCTGTCGCACCCCAGGAGTGCTCGGTGAACTTTTAGCACCCTGTAGTGCACGCACACACACACACACACACACACACACAAACACACACACACACACAGTCTCAAAGTTGCAGGGATGTGTGAAGGCATGAGGTAAGACGCATGTACGGCATGTGGATGAGATCACACACACACACACACACCCATGACATATGCTGTACAGGACACACACACACACACACACACATACAGTATACTCCCACTTGCAGGAATGTGTGAAGGTATGAGGTAACACATATGTACAAAATGTGGATGAAATCACGTTTTGTACACACACCCACAACACATGCTGTACAGAACATACACAACACACCATACTGTATAGAATAGACACACACACATACACACACACACTTGCACCAGTGCCTGTGGGTTTCCGAGCTCTCATTAAAGTCTTAGTGTAAAGTGGCAGAAACAGCCACATGACAGTAAACAGACAGGACAGCGCCGCCTCTCTGCCCTCTGACACCAGTCTACAGACCAGTTCCATCCACTGTTCCCATCTGTATGTGTATTGAAGCAGGAGTGGCCGTGGGTCAAAAGTCACTTATGTCATCTACCTCTGACATGATGCAGTTTGATTGATTACATATTTAATAGAGTATAGAGAACAGATTTTTTAAGAGTTGATCAATACAACACTGGTTCTATGGGAAGAACTTAACCTGAACTGATTTTGAGACATTTTGATCAGATTCTATACAAGTATGCATGAATATGGTTTATTATTACTATCATTCTGGGTTTCACTGGAGAGTTTTAGTGTCCCATGATGGTCTAAATGCTGTTTCAGAGGCTTTTCCACCCTAACAAGAAAACACTTCTGGGGAAACACTGAATATTGGAAGTTTTTTGAAGTTTTTGGTATGATATGGTCAGAGGTAAGACATAAAATATAGGTACAAAATATTAGCTAGTCCAATAAAAAACCATATGTATCAGTATTGGCCTTCAAAACCCCATCTGGGTTGCACCCTTGTTGTTCTGGGTTTTGGGTTATAATGCAGCTTACAGCACTAAAACTCTCTTTTTACAAATCCTAAACTTTGGGCCTTTGGGCTAAATTGTTACTAACCCCTAAACTGTTATTCTTTTTGGGTATTTTCACATTCTCTCTGGCAGTAGTGGTAATATTTCTTGCTGTGATGTTGCAAAACTGAATGAATGAGAGGTAAACATTGCATCCACCCATCTGCCTACAAGTTTGTGCCTAGAGGAACAAGCATAAAGTGACAGACAAACATGTATTTAGACAGTAAATAAAGTCTTCTGTTCATCACTGTTGTATGAAACCTCATAATTCCTTTGTTTCTTCTGTTTTGTTTCTTAAAGCTTGCATGATGCGACATATTCAGGCAAAGTATTACCATTCAAAATCCATTCTGTAATTTCATAAACAGCTGTCAACCCAGAACATCATTCTTAGAAATGTCCCTTTGGAGAAACAAGGTTTTGTTTTGCTCTTTGCTATATTCCCATACTCTGAAAATGGAACATCAATCTTTCACATTTCCCTGCTAGTTGCGTAACGGCCGAACTCTCCCAGCCGTTATCCACTTGTAAAAACTTTGACCGACATGTTGGACAACCTTTGTCCACCGTTTGCACCATTAACTTCTTCTCTTTATCAGGCTCTCCCAGGGTTACGGCACAGCCAATAAAACAACCACAACAATGGAATGTTTTGTCAGGAAGTGGACGGCATACTTTCCAGCGGCTGCTGCCGGCTCCCTTACATCCGGTTCAGATGGCTGGCATTGTGTCTAGAATGAGATAATGCTGGAGAGAACAACAGCAGAGTGGAAAGCTGGGTGGATGGAGGGAAGAGGAGATACACAACTACACCCAGAAAAAGGACAGTTCTTTGGATCGGACTCTCTGATCTGTCAAAATGAAAAAAAAGCCTGTTAAATCAGAATAAAGGGGGAACAACTAGTTTGGTTCTTGCTTGTTTGTAGCATTTATGTTCTTAAATGGTTCTTTGCAGCACTATAAAGGTTCTATATGGAACCATTTGAGCGTGGTGCAATGGGGAACCTGTCTAAAATGGTTCATTACAGCATCAAAAAAGGTTCTGCTTTGGTACAAGCTTAAAGAACCATTTCCTGGTACTGTATAGAACCCTTTTTGTTAAGAGTGTAGCTGTACTAGAATAATTTTGGAGTACACTCTTAACAAAAATGGTTCTATATAGTGCCAGAAAATGGTTCTTTAGGTTTGTATCATAGCCGACACTTTATGGTACTATAAAGAACCATTTAATAGAGAGAGAGAGAGAGAGAGAGAGAGAGAGAGAGAGAGAGAGAGAGAGAGAGAGAGAGATGCTCCCCCATCCCTCCCAATGTCCTATATTTCAATTATATTGAATGTACTGAATTGCTTTTATATGCCACTGTGCTTTCACATGCTATTGCTGATAGGTGTAGAATCTATAGAATAAAAATATCTAAAATATGAGCTGGTAAACTGAGCTTGAAAAGGATAGGTTTGCTAAAAGGCGAGTCTAGGTTTGTTGACTTTTGAAAATTTGCATTTTGTATGCTTTGGCAGTGTTGTTCCTGATAAACAGCCGATAGAGTCACTGAACTGAACTGACCGACATAGAAATAGACATATAGAAGAGACTGGAGAGAGATAGAGACAGAAGCAGACAGAAATCCTCAATCAGAGTCCTGAGTGGAGCTTCTTCCTCTTTCAATCCTCTGTATATTTCTACCTGCGTTGCCAGATGGCAGATAGACTCCACTCCTCTCCTTACTGTACCATACTGTAACTGTTCATATGAGTTGAGGATGCAGCCCATTTATCATTTAGAGACTTTATACCACCGAAAAGCATCACGCTCTACTCGAAGTGACAGCACATCCAGTCGTTTTACATTCTTCTTTTCATCTCCAACGCAGCGCTGCGGCGCAGAACAGCGCAGCGTTACTGTCAACCGGCTTCTAAGGCAGATCAAATGAAGACGAAGATGCTCTATTTCCTCGTGTGTGTGTGTGTGTGTGTGTGTGTGTGTGTGAGTGCAGTTACGTAAGTGAGTCCGGTTCACCGACGGCACCGGCAGAAGGGGAAGACAGAGGATGTTCTCGCTCTCGCTCGCCTTCATCACTAATGGAAACCACCGATGTTATCTTCCTCTCATCCCTCTTACCCGCTGTTCTCTAATCCCTTGTTTGTTTTGGATGTGTTAAAAGGCAGGTGGAGGATTGGTTGTGTGTGTGTGTGTGTGTGTGTGTGTGGGTCATGATGGTCTAAATGCTGTTTCAGAGGCTTTTCCACCCTGACAAGAATACAATTCCGGGAAACAGTGCATACTTGCAACTTTTGGGGCACAGAAATGGTCAAATATCAAAATATCAGCCAGTTTCAATACAAAAGTATCAGTATCAGCTTTCCAAAACCCTAACCCAAACTCAATTAAATGGTTTCCGAGCAGCGATTTCATCACTCCGAAAGCATTCCAGCCCCATGACAACAGAGGGTGTGTGTTCGCTCGGCAGCTCGAGCCGGAGGGTGAGATCACGATGAGGCTAATTAGTCGTTTTGTCCTGAGGCTCGGCGGAGGAGAACAGAATGTGTCGGGCAGCGCGCCTGCAGGAACATAAAAACTCCCACAATCGCAGCGTACATCCAAAAAGACCTGGACCTTTTGAACTCCTGGGTGTGCGGTGGCACGGAGTGTGTGTGTGTGTGTGTGTATCTGTAATGATAATACCACTGTGTGAAAAGTTTGAGGGAGAAGTGACTCGTGATTTCTGTTACAACTCAACCCAGTAGCTTCTAAATGGAACTTCACTACATGAAGTTTGATACATTTAAAGTGATTCTTTTACTGGAATAAAAATATATTGTCTTAACACAAGGCCAAGCCGCTGTCAGCTGACTGCTGTTTTCAATTTTAGCACTGAAAGCTTTCAAAATGTTCCTTCCTGACTTTTCCTAAACCAAATTTCTCCACAAACCAGTGTGGTTAGATTTTCAAAATCAAGGAAATAATAGTTTGAGTTACATTTACCCCCTTCGACTGACAGCTTGTTGGCCTGCTCTTATGCCCCCGAAATCACTTGGCCATTCTAGTGTTGAAGTTAAAGACGAGTTTAGAATTTTTGTAGCCACTGAGGCAATACTAGGAAACACTGTGAAATGGTGCAGATCCAACTGACGAAACCATAATATATCTTTCAGTAATGTTGACACTTGTGCTATTAATCTTCATAAGGGAGCCATTATCTCAAATTAACCACATGTTAGAGGCAAGGAGTAAATATACAATGACATAAGGGGTGTAATGAGCGGCATACCGGACCCACTGGTGGCCATATTGGAGGTCCTCAGCTCTTGGGCAACAGTGCCTGTGTCTGGATTTCTAAACTTACGACTTGTCCATCTCAACAGTATTGAACAGACATGCTTACTTTCTGTGTTGTTTTTGACTGGGAACTAATCATTTCATCACTGACACATCTAATCGATGTGCTTAAATAATGTCAGCTTGTTAGCTAGCTAACCATAGTATCTGGTCAGCTAACCATCACTGTCTTGTTGTAAACACATTTGATTTGCACGCTAGCTAATGTTAGTAGAAGCTAGCATTGCTAGTCGCATGGTAACATGAACATTTGTTGCTTTGCTAAATTAGCCTGTTAGCTAGTCAAGCTAACTCAGAGTGTTTTGGAGTAGAGAATGTGGCTAAAGACAAGACGGTTTATTGTAGAATTGGAAACAAATCTACCCTATCAGACTATTAACATTTGCTTATAGTCACACCACAACAATTTTTTCAAACATCTCACTTTTTCTAGCCTGTTGTTATTTAGCCATTATTTGCACACATCTAATTCTCCAATGCGCCTCTATGATGGTAGTATACGTGTTTGTTAGGAGATTTGTGACGCAAATGCAAAGCCTCTATAGATGAATACAACCAGGAAAATCTAGAAAAGTAAAGTAGCATTGATTCTCCACACACACTTTCTCCCTCCTACTCTTGTGCACACATACACATTACATACAATGATAGTCCAATAGGCTACGGTATTGTGTCTCAGATTGCGTGTGTGAAGACGGCGCAAAGGTTACAGTGCAGTCGGAAAGCGATTGTGACATTTTCCACGGCTGAGAGGCAGGTTACTTCAGAGGAAACTGATTACTTCCATCTCTGAAGGCTTATCTCATGCGGCGCGAAGCCACTTACATAATAAGAATGTACTTAGAGGCTCTCTGAGGAATTCAATGTGCTGTTGTATTCTCCATGCCGCTAATATCAGAGGCCAGTTCAGTCAGACAGTGGAATTGGTGAGGGAATTACAAGCTTGAATGGGATGTACAGTCAGTTTCAATTCATCTGTTTTCCTGTACTGAACAAACTCGGCCCAGGGAGAAAGAAAGCTCAAATGATGGATTCAAAGGGATTTACGGGAGATATATCAAATAATCCAGACGCAACACAGACATGCTTATTCATGCATTTTGTGTGTGTGTGTGTGTGTATGTGTGTGTAGGCCACTCGCTCCACTAGAGAAGGGGAACACAGGATGCAGCACCGTACAAAGGAATTTAATTTGCATGTCATTTAGATGTAATTTGGGCTAATCCAATTCTGCCGGCCTTGAGCCTGCTGTGGAGAATTAAAATGGACGGACACATCTGAGGAGGCCCGTCCAGTGTGTGTGTGTGTGTGTGAAAGAGACAGAGAGAGAGAGACAGTGTGTGTGTGTATGTGTGTGTGTTTCCAATACACCACACCCCCAAAGATCTTATTTACAGACATGATAAGGTGTCGTATGAAATATATATGTGCTGTGTGCTTGCTGCAATGAGTGTGTGACCTTCAGTGTACCTCATGTTTTACAATGACTCAATGCACGTGTGTGTGTGTGTGTGTGTGTGTGTGTGTGTGTGTGTGTGTGTGCACCAGGTTAAATATATACAGTATATGGTATGTGCTTACTGCTAGGAGTGTGTGACCTTGACTGTTGACCTTGACTATGTTTTGCAGTGACTCTCAATCCATGCGTGTGCGTTTGTGCATGAATGTGTATGGCGCATATAGCATGACCTTGAGTGTACAGTCTTAAGCCTGCCGCCATCGATTTGGCCAGCTACGGGATGAAAAAAAAAACATAAAAAAATCCAAGGTCGATACTTCTGACAAGCCAAACGGCCCGATGGAGCCCCGTACGACTCCCTGCCTCCCACTCCATTGGCCTAAAGTGCTAGCAGGCGTCTAATGAGGCAATAGCCTAGGGAGGCCGCGCATTAAGTCTGTCTATTGTCTATATCACTGGGGTATATCTCATAACGCACACGCTGTTTCCTCCGCTTGCCTGAGACTGAGATTTAATGAGCAGTTTTGGTTGGGTTTGTGTCTAGCTGTTCAGTTTCATTAAAGGTCCCAGACGTCGGTCCGCTAGGAGGCATAAAATGAAACCTTGGAGCTTTTCCCGAGACTGCAGGTGCGTACATGCCGGGGTTAGACCGATATATCAGTTGGCAGACATATGGAGCGTATATTGGCTGTTTATTAAAAGTCGGATATCGGCCTGGTCAGTCGTCCACCTTTGATATGATGGAGGTTCCTTAGGTTTTTTAGGGATATCAGTCTTTAAAACCTGCCTCACCCTACCTTAAAGTGCTGCTAACCCACCTAAAAGACTTCCACAGTAGTATGGCATAGTATGGCTTTCAATGGAGAGTTTTAGTGTCCCATGATGGTCTAAATGCTGTTTCAGAGGCTTTTCCACCCTGACAAGCATAAAGGAGGGTCAAATTTAAAGATATTGAATATTGGTACAAAATATCTGCTCTTCATATGACATTTTCATATAAATATGTTTGTTGTCTCTATCGCTGATTGATATAACACAATAGTGATGCAACCAATAGTCATGAAAGCTCTTCCCTCCCCCATACATGTGTGAGGTCAGCACCTCTGGCTGAATGACGAACACACACACACACACACACACACACACACACACACACACACGCACCCCCCCAATCTGTTCTGGTCAGCCTGCTTCCAAGAAGCAGACAGTCCAACAGCCAACACCCCAGTGAGAACATCACAACCAGCTGCTATTGTAACACTGCTGATCTGACCGGCAGTTCCCTCAAACATGTGGCTAACAGCGTCCATTTAGCACGCTGACTTCCAGGAAGAAACACATTCGGGCCCGGGTTAGAATAATGACCTGGAGTAATGCTATCGCTGGAAGTCGGTGACCTTTTTGTGCTGTTTTGAGATCAGGTGAATGTGTGTAGATCTAAAAAAAACTCATCTATTTACAAGAATGTGAACCCCTGATTTAATAAAGGAGTCACAACTGGAATAACAACTGCATTTAAGTTCAATGATTGAGCCTTCCAATTCAATGGAAGGGGAATGCAGACTGTATAAAGTGGATGGAGTCCTAGTAGATCCACAAGAAGAACAAAGGACAGGACCAGTGAACCAGTTCCCTAGTGCTGGGTTTACAGCATGCTGCGTTCACGGCATATGGGAAAAATAACTGTCGGGATGATTTATAAGCGTTCAAAGTTCAAGTTCTGTTTGAACCCTGCAACGAAACGCTAAGAGGGACGTTTTCTGTAGACTTTGGTTGCTCCTGAACAGCTTTTTCACACTTAACACACATGCACTTAGTGAGTGATGCATTTGAGTTCTTTACAGCAAACCAAACATTGAAATGGGAGATGGGAGTTTTGATCACAAAATAACTTCTGAGATGAAAATTGTCCATTTGGTTCAATTTATTTGAAATGAATATATCATTCCCTACACATGACTGTTCTGTTCTGATGACATCCGAATTCAGAATTCAAGATCCCACATAGTATTTACCACCTGAAAACTGAGGAGAACAGTATTTTTAGTAGTATTTACCATCTGAAAGCTGAGTGAACAGTATTTTGTAGTAGTATTCACCACCTGAAAACTGAGGTGAATGGTATTTTCAAGCAGGAAACACATATTTACTATCTTTCCCATAGGACATGAATGCAGCATAATTGGCTATATTTTGGTTTGGCAGCCACTACACCTACTATGAGGAAAAGACAGCTTTATAGAGCATAAAACTGAGCATAATAAAACATCCAGCTCCTGTCTTTGTGTTTGTGTGTGTTTATGTGAATGTGTGAATGAAAGAGAGGGTGGAGAGAGAGAGATAGAAGAGCCTTTCCATATGTTCATTCCAGCTCCAATACTCTACAATCATTCATTTGCATGGAAGCCTGCCTATGCTTGGGTGTGTCCGCATTTGTTTTACTGGCGGCTGAGTATTCCCCCGCTGCATTCAAATGCTCGTGCGATGATGTGACGGCTCTTCACGAGTGCTAGAAAACAGATTAGGGATGAAAGTCTGTCTCGGCCGTTTTGCCAAGCCGTTACGTCTGCAGCTCTCGCCCGCTTGACCGCGTCTCACCGTCGGCTTAAGGCGTCTGAGAGGCAGACATAACAGGATGCACAGAGCCAGACGCAGTCGGCCACCTAAATAAAACACATTTCCTCCACCTCCACCGCAAAGCTCAGTGTTGATAGCCGCTGCCATGAAAACATCAATTAGTGTTCGTTAAAGGCTTCGGCCCTTGAAGCTACAATGCAGGATGTAGGAGGAGTGGTGCTGTAGCAGTAAATAAAAAGGTGGGTAAACTCATCATCTTGAGGCAAACAACCACCAACATAAACAAGCATTAACTTTGTTTTTTTTTTACTTAAAGGTGCAGTGCAATGAGAATTGCATTTCTCAATTTCATATATAATTTAACAAAAGATAAAGTTAATGTAAAATTTTGTGGAAATTTGACTAACGCCCTTTGAAAAACTCTCTCTGGTTGTCAACATAATCAAATAGATTTAGAATGACAATCTACTTCCTGGTGTAAATGATGTCACCAACACCCAGGTTTTAATGAATGCTCTGATTGGTTGACAGTATGCATAGTTAATGAGGCGTCCCATAGTCAGCCAGCTACTTGCCAAACTAGCCAAAATCTCTGTCCACCACTGGATATTTTCCCAAAGATAGAAATATTGTCTGCAGTGGAAGGTTCGGCTCTCACTTAGTCCTAGAAACTTTGTACCATCTAACCATCAAAAACTGAAGAAAAAAAAACTGAAAAAAATGATACTCATTGTGTTAGTAAGTAATGATTTCAACTCAGTTTCTTGACTGAGTTGAAATCATTGCACTGGATCTTTAAAAGACCCTATCTGCATATAACTTACACCAGTTTGAATTTAGGTGATAAAGGTTCATGTCAGCCTAAAAAGGTGCGTAAACTATTCCCGCAAATAAAAAGGAGGGTAACCGCTACATCCCTAGTTGTAGGTTTATATGCATAGTTTCTCAGTGTATTGTAAGTAAGCTAATTGGAAACACCTTACCACAGTTCATTTTACAGTATACCAGCAGCTACAGGCATTATAAAAGTAGACAAAACGTTTGCAGCCCTAATTACCATGTAAAACTCTGTTGCATACTGTCAGTCTTTGTAGGGAGATCTACCAGTTAAAGAATGAAGAAAATGTTTTCAATGCTAACTATTGGTTTTCCCTTGGCTTTAACAATGCAACTGTGTAGATGTTGCTAAAAAAACACAGAGGTTGTTTTTACTATTAGCGCTCCAGGAGTACCTTGATATCAGGCCAACACTAAAGGGGCTAACATTAACTCACATGAATTCAATCCCCTTCATCGCCTGGTGTTAATTACGCATGGCTAGCAAAGCGTTGATGCTTCCCCTCTTCAGATCTGGCGCTATTAGCCCGCTGGCTAACACCCAGGCTGGATGTAATTGGCGCTAATACAGGAATACAGAGAGGGGTCAAAAGGCTTGGTTCCTTTCCAGGTTAATCTTGAAGAGACTTTGATGGCTTGGATAGAGTGCGGTCGGTGAAGAGGTCGGGTACACCTGGATGGAGTGCGTTAACGGTCCACAAATCAAAGACGTTTGACTCGTAGGGGAAAGATATTTCACCCGATTTTTATCAAAGAGATGTCTTCAATTCAAAGCCTAACTCCTGAGTGACCGCTACTGTGTTGAACTTGGCTACGGCCGGCGAAAGGCCCGCCGTCACTGGGTCAGATGTCTCCTCATCCCCTTTGATGTTCAGGGTTTGAACTGAAGACGGGGGAATCGGATCCTTGGTCCGCCTGTTACGGTTTATTTTGTTTCCATCGCTGAGGTTTAGATTCCACATCTGGAGGTTTTAATAGCAAACTGCCCAACCCGACTCCCCGCCCGACCCTTGCCTCGCGACGCCCGGACAATCAGAGCACATTTAATAACCTTAATTAGTTGGAAATTCAATTTATGCCCTCATGCTTTGGATTTATGGATGGGAGGGATGGCCGGGGGTTTTCTGGTGTGTGTGTGTGTGTGCATGCCTGAGTGTATCCCTGTATGGCCCATGAGCCAGCAGTGTTTTTGTGTAATTGAATTGGGTGGGGTTAGCACTACCCCTACATAGCTCTGCTTACTGTTGAGTTACATGGTATTAATACGGCTCCTGAATGCCTGGCATTTCATTAGCCGCACGCTTCCTAATTAAGCCCCTCTGAAAGGGAGCCAAACGATTTTAGTCAACAAGAAACACGCTGCCCGTTCTTTTAATCACGACCTCCGGTAATTGGGAAATAATGACTTCCAAGTATTAACATCTGATGAATACGTACAACGTTAAAAAAGTAACGTGCGCGACCCAAGGCATGTAATCGCCCAACAAATTTGCTCATTCCTTAAAAGCTACCCATGAAAGAGGGAAACGTTCTGACAAAAGACAGAGGGGGATGAACATTAAGCCCAGAGAGGATTATCCACTGGATTCAATCCTACTTTTTGCCACTGCACTCGAGTGTTCAAGAGCCAAATTCAACTCAGTTAAGGGATGAGACACTAAACTCCTCCATAGCTGAACGCTATCAAACTGCATCACTCCTCTATAGCTGAACGCTATCAAACTATATCATGGTGTGGTAAAAAAACATTTTCCACAAATCAGGTCTGTTCTATATTGAGCAGTATCTAATTAATAAAAGGAAGCAGAAGTTGTGAAAATGTAACTTTAGCTATGAATTTTAGCTACATTTTTCCACACAACTCCCATAATCCTCTTCTGATATGCAAATTAATTTAGAGAGAACAAAGTTAAGGTTGGGTTGTTCATCCATTAGCTTACATTAACTGCTGCTACACAGTGATGTATGGTGATAAATATATAGTGGAACCTTTTTATGATGGCAAGACACCACCCACTCTGGCATTTTGTACTAACATCACGTATAAGCAGTGCTTCTTTGTATGTATGTAATATAGGCCTAAGCTACTGTATGTTTGTTAACAGTTGCTAACACTAGCTAACTAGCTAGCCATGTAGCCTCATGTAAAATGCCTTCATCTCTTCTGTGAGAAGAGATGAAGGTATTTTACTGATCAACTAGGGAGCCAGAGAGCTGAGATCACATTACAATAAACTGATTATTCATTACAGCTGGTCTATGTGTCATCACCGCCAAGACGCCGCGGGACTGGACACACTCTGGATTTGCTCCTTCACCCCTTGTTCATATAGGAGGAGGTGGAGGAGGAGGAGGAGGAGGAGGAGGAGGGGCGATGAAGGAATGTGCAGACGGGGAGTCTGTTGGCCAATGTAAGAATAAAGGCGATAAAGTCCAGGAAGCTGCCGACGTTGTAGCGACCCCGCCGGTAGCCTAGCAACCGGAGTGTGTGTTGATAACAACAGCGGTCCGACACAAGGCTCGTGGTGAGAGACTGGGCTGGGAGGGGCGCGCGCACACACTCACACACACACACACACACTCACACACACACACGCTGAGTACAATCACATGCAAAAAATCCAACACCCGCACCCACACACATGCAAACACAAGACACACTCACGTCCAAAATATCTGACAATTGCACTAACACCCTCTTACACACCCTCCCCCCACACACACACACATAGTTATACTAAAGTAACCCTCACCTATCTCTGGAATTGCTTTGACCTGACTTTGCCTTTACATTCCGCCTGACACTCTGCCTGACATTGTAAAATAGTTGCGTGCTGTTGGCTTTCTGTGGAAAAATCAGTATTTGTGCCTTGAAGAGCAGCTCACAAGGTTATGAACTATCAATGACAATGTGATTACAAATGACTATACAAGAATGGAGATGCGATATCTGTCAGAAAGGTCTATTAAATTGATATTGGCCTCTTTTCAATTTGTACTCAAGGTTGATTCATTGCAAGGTGCATAAAAGGCATAATAGTGTGCAGCTTTGTCACTGGGTCACTATCCTATATAAGTTGGTACATCCATCCAAAATGTTCTACTTCAAAAGACCCATATTAGTATCCTTTCTACTTTAAAAGGTCCATATTAGTGTCTTTTCTACTTTAAAAGGTCCATATTAGTGTCTTTTCTACTTTAAAAGGTCCATATTAGTGTCTTTTCTACTTTAAAAGGTCCATATTAGTGTCTTTTCTACTTTAAAAGGTCCATATTAGTATCCATTCTACTTCAAACGGTCCATATTAGTATCTTTTCTAGTTCAAAAGTTCCACGTTTGTGCCAGTTCTACTTTATATGGTCCATATTAGTATCTTTTCTCCATAAAAGGTCCACATTAGTATCTTTTTCACAAAAAAAGTCTGTATTAGTAGGCCCATTGTTTCTACCTGTACTTCGAAAAGGTCCACATTAGTAAATTTTTCCCAAAAAAGCTCCATATTTGTATATTTTCTACTTCAAAGGGTCCATATCAGTATCTTTTCTCCAAAAAGCCACATATTAGCTTTTCTACATGAACATCCGTATCAGTATCTTTTAAAAGAAAAAGATCCATATTACTACCTTTGCTGCCAAAAAGCTACATATTAGTTCAGTTTCTACTAAAAATGTACATGTCAGTCCACATCTACTGAAAAAAATCGATATGAGCACCTTTTCTGCTAAGAAAGGTTCATATTAGTACCTGTCTTGCTGGAAAACATATTATTATTACAGTATTTTTCGGATGTTTCTGCCCTTTACAACCAAAATGCAAGTGTAAGATGCAGTCTTTCCCAAGACTGAGGGGTTTTGGCTCTGCGGTGAGAGGTCAGGGTGGGTTGTTACCTTTACAGACGAAGCACTTGATGTGGAAGTGTTTGTTCTGGACCCGGAGTGCCTCCCCCTTGCAGGGCTTCCCACAGTTCTGACAGGGGATGGGGCCTCCTCCTCCTCCTCCTCCTTGCTTCTGCTTCTGCTGCTCCAGAGGGCTGTGGACAGCCTGCTGCTGAAACACTGCAGGAGAGAGAGAGACGGAGGGAGAGTGTTAGATCAGACTCCAGTACATACAGGACAGTGCATAGAGCGTGTATCCAAATGCAGTGGAGAGTTTTAGTGTCCCATGATGGTCTAAATGCTGTTTCAGAGGCTTTTTACAGCTTGACAAGGATGTAAAACACTGAATACTTGTTGTTTTTTTGGATGTCTTTGGCATGAAACTGGTCAAATTGAAAGATATTGAATATCCACACAAAATATCATCTATATATATCTTCTATATATCATCTATATCAGTTTTGGCCCTCAGGAGTTTTGGTTACAGTGCAGCTTATAGCACTAAAACTGTCCTTTTACCATAATAAAAGCACAAATCTAATTAAGCCTAGCCTCTAATTTTGTAGTTTCACATTTCATTATTGACATAAATGTTGTGACAATCCAAATATATCAGCATCAGCCTTCATAAACCCATATCGGTCTACAAGGACGAGGGAGGATGTGAACAAACAACAATAACCTTTATTTCTCTCTCCATCTGTGACTCTTTGATTCCCTCACACACACAAACACACACTAGAAAAGCCTGTGCATCTTCACAAAAACACTGATTTTCCCTGAAGTTCCCAACCCCTTTCCAGGCATGTTTACAAAAAAGTCAAAAAAGTGAATTCAACGCACATGTGCTTTTTCGAAACATTGGTTTTCACATTGTATTCTGACATCACAAGTGACAATTTTAACTTCAGATGTGAAAATTCTTAGACGAAAAGTGTTTATTTTTTCCCGCATGTAATTTTTTTCACCTGACGTCACACATGACAGTATTTGCTTCACATGTGAAAACTTCATTTCACATGCAGAGACAGGTGTTCACAGGTGAAAATGTCATGTTCACAGGAGAAACAGGGAAATTTCACACGTCCACATATGAAAACCAATATGTGTCCAAAAATCACATGTGCTTTGAATTCACATGTGACTTTTTTGTCAGCAGTGACCCTCCTCTGTTGCAGGGAGGAAAGAAGGCCCGCGCCAAGGAAAATGATGTCGACAGTGATGAAACATCTTGACAGCATCCCCCGACCCCAAACGCACCGGCGCAGCACACATCATCGGCACACATCATCTTTCAGCGCCTCGCCCTTCTCCCCCTTTCATTCTAACCGCCACACGATACGCACGCATACTCATCGATTCACGTCACCGCGGGGGCCTTTCAATACTGACTGGGGATCAGCCCCGAATAAGAGAGGCCCCTTTGTCTTGTCGGGGAAACGTTTGTGTTGTTCGACCGGTTTCATCGGCTTCCATGGTTACCGGTAATTGGGCTTGGAAAGGGGGGAGTTCATCAATTGAATCAGAGAAAGAGAGAGAGAGAGAAGGAAACATTGGGATAATAGCTCCAAGCCGAGCAGGACTGTTTCCTGGTGTTTGACCAAGAACTTGTTTCTGGTCATTATCCTTCTTTCAACTTTTCTCAATTCAATGGGTGTTTTATTGGCACAGTTGATTCCATACATTGCCAAAGCAGAAGGCAACAAAATGAATGAGATTCATTATAAACAACAACAAACAGATTGGCTGGAGCTACAATGCTTTGCTTTGCTTTTCAATCAGTATTGTTGGCCATTTCCCATAATGTGGGAAAATAATCAACACATTTTTGCAGCTATTGTTGTAGCATGACTCTTCTCATCATATACTGTCAATAGGGAACTTAATGAAGACTGGGGAGAGATTGAACTTGGGGTAAATTTGACTTATTTTATCAAAACCCTTCTCTCTCTCTCTCTCTCTCTCTGTGTTTTTGTTTTCTTGTCTTTCTTTTATTCTCCTGTTTCTCTCTTGATCAATATTCAATGAGTCAATATTGTATAAAATGTAATTTTTCAAAAACCAAAAGCAGCAGTTTGTACATTCAGTTATACAGTCAAAACCATATTGGGATGCTGAAGTATGTGGTTTGAAAACGTGTACTATACAATAATGCATAATCACTATATCAATATCTATAATAGTGTAAAACAGTGATGCAAATAGTTTAAAAGCCAGTAAAGGCATATCTGATATTGCTGATTTCACCTCTCTCTCTCTCTCTCTCCCTCTATCAGCAAGTTCAGCCTTTGCTAAATTAGATCAAAACATGCTAGAAACTCCACTTCAAACTTCTGTGTTTCTGTGGTGTGTGTGTGTGTGTGTGTGTGTGTGTGTGTGTGTGTATGTGTGTGGTGCATTGAGGTGACTATAAATTGCCACCAGTCTAGCCAGACCTACAGAGGCAACACATTCTTTCGCAAGTTTTACAAGAACCTCTCACCCTCTGTGGGGGAAAAAGCCATTCTTCAGCTTTATAGTGTGTGTGTGTGTGTGGGGGGGGTGTGTGTGTGTGTGTGTGTGTGTATGTGTGTATGTGACTGACTATGTGTGTGTATGCGTCCATGTGTGTGCCAGGGTGTGCCTTTCCCCCTAACACTTTAACAAACACAATTAAATAAGCAAATAAAAGTAATATTTGAATCTATTGTATTTTATTAAATTTAGTGTTGGAAGCAGCTATTAGAATTTGAGTTTAATTTGCATTTTGAAATGTAATTTCTGTTTACTAGAATGTATTTGCGTGCTTAGTCAACTGCAGTAGTACAAATGGTGTGTGTGAGAGAATGTGTGTGTGTGTGTGTGTGTGTGTGTCTAAGACAAACATAGCCTCCTGAACCTCCTTAGATCTCCTTTGGATGATAACCTCCCCATCTGGGGGTGTGTGTGTGTGTGTGTGTGTGTGTGGGGGGGGGGGGGTGTTGTTCCACGCTCTACTGTAAGTTTCACTGTATTTAGACAGGCGTAATTCCAGAGTTTTCAACAGTCCGATCCCCAAATCTGACTTTCATTCAAACGGATACTTCAAGGTTATGAGCAAAACGAGCAGCTCGGAGATACTGGACATTCCTGAGGTCGGCAAATATAATCAAAACATCAGAGTAAGGAAATTCTCCGCGGAGTTTTCTTTGGATTGACGCTAGAATCCACTGAACTGTTTTCGTTCGGTCCAAGATTTCACTGCGGATAGGAAGTTGCGATGCTTTATTGGAGTGTAAGCTGCCCGTCTTGAGCGTGTACATGTGGGGCACGCCGGCCAATAAAGACAAGAATTTAGGAGGGGAAAGTCTCACGTCCTCGTAAAAAACAAAAGGTCTGATTGCAACCATGTGGCAAAGACGAGAGTCCGAGAAAGAGAGAGAGAGAGAGGGAGATGGGAGGAGGGGAGACAGAAGGGATTGGTAGCTAAGGGGGACCAGCATGCATTGCTCCGTCCTTGCACCTGTTGGAGGGATCCTGTGTCTTTGCTTCCTGATCCTGAACATCAAATAGAAGAAGAGGGTGGAGCTGAAGAAGAGACAGTGGATGATCCTTTGGGCCAGATGTAGGAACTGGCAGACTGTTACGGACATTTAGGTTGCCACTAACCAAGACACTTGTGGTGATCTGCAATGAGGGACCGATGATCTTTCAGTAACAGGGAACAGTGTGCTGAATGTAGTTAAAGCTGCAGTAGGTAACTTTTATGGATTAACATTCATTTAGAAGAAATAAAAAAGAAATCGACAAGCAAGATATTATGCCAGAATCTCAGAAACAGCGGTCGCCCCATTCCTCTGCTATTCCCATTTCAAAGTGAAATGCGTGGAAACCCATCCGACCAATGCGGAGAAGTCTGAGGCAGAAGGCGAGGCTCCGTCCTGTCAATCACTCCTCCTGTCACTCACTAGGAGGAGTGGGAGGTGTGTCATTCCTTGTGTTGGTTTGAATTCACAGAGATTTGGTCTCTTTCCTCCCAAATTTACCTACAGCAGCTTTATACAGTTATAGCCTAGTTAGAGGACCAAATGAATAATGGATATTCCTCTCAACCCATTTCAAATCCTGCTCTACTTCATTTCAGGCATTTAGCTGAAAGCTCTTCACCAAAGTGACTTACAATGAGTGCAACAGTCCTAGATCATCAAAATTACAAGCCACCAGAGTAAGAATTTTAAGTTTTCCAGAAGGCCTTTTTTGCCCTCTTCATTGGATCTTTAGGGCATTTTTGTACTTTTCAAATTGGCAAATAAACACTCAATCTGTACAACTAAGATTAGTTTTAACTTCTTTCCCACTGCTGGAAACTGGTGGCAAGCCTTATAAAAGAGGATGGTGCCGTTTTCCCCTATCTCTCTCTGCAGTCAATTCAACTTCCACTCTCCATTGTTGAGTTTTTTACCATATTGGTTCTTTCATATTTTGTTTATGCAGTGGTATGCGAAGTGCCAACAGTTTCTACTGGTTCAGGCTGATCAAAAACAGCTCCATTCTTCTCTCCCAGAATGCACTGGAAAGAATCCTCCAGTCATTGGCTCCCACAAATCATCTGCGGTGGCCCACAGGGGACAGTAGTCGCATTCACGCATGATAATGTGACAATTCAATGAATAAACTGTGAACAGGGGGAAATGCAGCCAAGGGTACTCCTCATTTTTTACCCCCTCATTTTTGCCCCAAGTGCCCATTAACTTCTGATCATGTCACAAACCAGCAGAAAAGAGGTCAAAGGTTAAGACCTTTATGACCTCTCAATATTCATGTGGCCATGAAGTGCTGAGGGAAATGGAGTAAGGGCAAAGGAGAGAGAGAAAAGGGATGTTTTAAGAGATCAAGTAGAGGACGTAGAGAGTGGAGATCATTCATTGGGAAGAGGGTGACGTAAGCTACTGGTGGAAGAAATGAGTCTTCAGTGTGTGATGGAGGACGGAGAGTGACCACCCACCCCCCCTACCCCCACCCCTCCTCTCTCTCCTCTCCAGGCCCAGTTGTCCATATCATCAATCAGCCTCTCTGGTGCCTGTTCTCTGGCTGACGGCCACCACTGATGCCGTTGTCCCAAAGGTCACCGCCAGACAGGCAGCTATCTGAGCTATGCGACGCAACATATCTGTACCGCATGCAGTCACACCACTGGAAGCCTCTGGGAAAACACACACACACACACACACATACAGAACATCGACAGAGGTTTGCAGCTTGCCACCTACATGCACATGTATACCGCACGCTTGCCCAAACATAGGCGTGTAGCTACGCAACATGGACAAATGGCCTCTATCCCCCATGCTCCATGAGTAGGAGTTTAGCTGATGCTCTTATCCAGGGCGACTTACAATGAGTGAGCAGGTAGGGGAGCAATGTCTTTGCTCAAGGACACTGCTGGGATCGAACTCGAGACCTTCGAACCGCTAGGCTACCCTGCCACCCCTAATGTCGCGTTCACGTCGTATCGGAAGAAGCGGAAGAACGCGATGACATCTCGTTGCTACAACTAGGAAGCGTAAACGCGTTTAACTCATTGGAACACCCACATCCGTAGTGCTAAACGCTAGCCTCTTGCAACAACTCCTTAACAAGTTACTTCAAAATCAACCGTAAACGGACTGCAGAAGTAGAGTTGATTGCATTAGTGTGAAGATACCTGATAATTTAGGAGATAAAGTAGGAGATATCGGAGCCTACAAAAAATTCCTGCATGTCCTACTTGTAATTACCACTAGGAGGCCGTATTTCCCAGTTTTTCGCAGTCAGCAGCTCGTATTCACGGTAAATACGGTATCTTCACAGTAATTCAATCAACTCTACTTACGAAATAAAACGAGCAAAATATGCTGCAGTCTGTTTACGATTGATTTTAACGTAAATTGCGAACAAGTTTTTGCTAGAGGCTAGAGTTTAGCACTACGGATGTGGGCGTTCCGAGTTAAAAACCTAAACGCTTCCTAGTTTTAGCAACGAGATGTCATCATGTTTTTCTGCTGCTTTCGATATGGCATGAACGCAGCATTAGGGGTGGCAGGGTAGTCTAGCGGTTCGAAGGTCTCGAGTTCGATGCCAGCAGCGGCCGTCAAAGTCGGACATGATGTGACCGTGACATTGCTGTATATACTCTCCAATGCTCCCTCTCTCACAGACACACACCTTCTCTATCTCTTGCCTGACCGCACAAGTCAACAGTTCTACATGAAAAGGCTTCTACAGCACGTATGAGTGTAAGAACGAACCACGGGCCAATATTGTGGTTGCGCAGCAGAACATACGGGCAGCCATATCTCAGATTCCTTCTCCAGAAGCCATGCTCCAGCACCCCCCTAAAAATAGAGCGTTCCCTCAGCTCGCGGGGATCCCATGGTGCTCTGCAACATTCCTGGTGTGAACCATCTGCAGAGGAGGCGGGGGTGGGCAGGGGATCAAAATGCTCACATTACCAGGGCAGGAGTCCTTACTGGTGGCCAAGCTGATGACCTTGGGGACAGTCACTTTCCTATGCCATCTTAAACACATGAACGTATTCCAAAAAAATTTAAATTGTGTGTTGTTCTTATGAGGACGGATGCTGACTTCAGTGGAAAGGACAGTAAATACACACAGGGAAAGGAGGGTTCTTCAAGGGTTCTTTGGTTAGGGTAGTGGTTCTATATAGAACTGTCATGACTCAAAGAACCCTCTGATTTGTTAACATTAAAACTGGTAAAGAACATAGTGTAGTTCCTTTAATACTGCTGGTTTAGAGCATTTCAAACATTGTTAAATGGTTTGTTACGGCACCATAAAGGGTTCCGCTATGGTCCAAGCATAAAGAACCATATTCTGGTACTTTATAGAACCCTTTTTGTTAAGAGTGTAGCACATAAACTATTCCATTGTTGTATCAACCCATGCAATAAAGGCAGACGCCTACAAAAACTAGGTGGTCCAACTGTTTTTTTCTAACGACCAAAAAGAAGGTGGAGTTTCCAAATCTGCAAAAGATCGGCCTTGTGGTTTTGGATTTAGATGATTAGTTACTGTGTTGTCTGCTTCAACCAAGGTCTTAAAGTAATGTCTTTGGGATCTACGCTAGCATGGATAATGCTATTACAGCAGAAGTGGCTCATAAGCTAACCTTCCCCTTTACAGGGTGTCTGTAAGTTCAATCAAGTGAATTTTAAGACCTTTTTAATGCAGGTTTGAATGGACTTTATGGCATTTCAGTTGCCACAACTGAAATGCCATAAAGTCTATTCACGTGAAACGTGAAATTGAAAACAATAACGAAAGTGCATGACTGGCTGATTTTTCTCCGGAAAAACTGTGCACCAAGAAACCACTACATTTTTAGGTCCTCTAAAACTAAATTTAAGACTTAAAATGCTTTATTCAACTGTATTCAAGACCTTTTAAGGCCTTGAGACTAAATGAATATGACATTTGAAGGACCTGCAGACACCTGGCTTTACCATTCTATAGCCATTACTTAAGCTCTCTCTTCCTATCCTTCATCCCAACACAAAACCCACTCCATTATCTCACCCTCTCTACAGGTCAAGAAAAAGACATGAACGGAGCCTATAGGCCAAGTTTACTAAATGAAAGTCTCATGGTAAAAGCTGGGAAAAGGAGCTGAAAAATAGCTGTGCAATTACCAAAGATGAATGACCTAGCTTATAGGACTATAAACAGACTTTATGAGCTATGGTTTCTGCTGCTCCCCTCACGATAAGAGCTACACCCCTGACGTCCACCTGTGCTGGCACGCCTGCAACCTGACCGCAGCAGCATTTGACCTCTGACCCTGAGGTCAACCACTACAGAAAGCTGACCTCTGACCTCACTGGCAAATGACACCAAGGCAACCTTGTTGGCTCGGCCCTTATAAAGGAAAGGTCACGTCATATAAACAGACGAGGATAGGAAATGACTGATTTCTCAAGGGCTGAGGTTTTGACATTGGAATCTACTACTATTACTACTACTACTACTGCTACTACTATTAGTACTATAATAATAATAGTTATTCATAGACCACTTAAGTGCTTTACAAGATTAATAAAAGTGTAAGCAATACATAAAAATGTGAATAAAATCAATAAGAAGAAAAAAGAATGAAATACAATGAGGAAATGCACATACAATTAAAACAAAAATGAAAACATAACATAACATAACACATACCATAGTCCAAGTAAAAACAAGGCTAAAACAGTTAGTTTTTATAAATGTTTTAAAGGGTGACACTGATTTGGAAGGCTGTTCAGGGGCCTAGGAAGAGATTTAGCTTGGCAGTAGTCTTTAGTATGATCAATAACATTTTAAAAATCGATCCTAAACTGCACTGGTAGTCAATAAAGTGAGGTTAAAATGGTGGGTAATATGCCATCTAATGAACATGGCCTTTGTGTGAAAACATATGATTCCTGCCATTCCTGTGACGGATGACTCAGTGAATATTTTCTTTCACGTGGAGGACAAACACAGCCTACAGATAGAATCCCACGTGTTACTGCAGCTGGCTCTACTGGAATGCTTCCATGTATTTGTCTCGAGTCAAACTGCTATTAGGTACGATGAGCATAAATACCATCATCCCTCTCCTGATTTCAGCTGGTTAAGGAAGATAAACTTGTCCAAAAACGTCTGACGCCTTGACCGAGCATATAAAACACCTATTAGCCTGCATGAGGTCAGTTCCTCTGCTTTGTACACAGTCCAACAGAATCCTATTTAATGGTCGTTTATGCCCCATAACAGAGAGATAGGCTTATGCGATTATGCTACTTGAGAGATATCAAAGCTTTGACACAACATGCCTGGTGTATGCTGTGTGAGAGAGCGAGAGATATCAGAAAACAGAAAGACAGAAGAGTGAAGACAAGAGGAAAAAGTACAACCCATGCCGATGACACCCCTATATTCCACAGCAATTTCACTCCAATTAGTGTGCTGCAGCTATCACATGGTGACGTATCAGTCCACTCCATACAGTGTATCAAGGTTCTTCAGTGCAACCATTTTAACAGCATATGCTTCCCAAAATACACTTAAAATAAACTTCCAACCTAGGAAATTCAAAAAGGGAGCACTTTAAAAAGACTTGACATTCAAAGCAGACGTGTGAATTTTTATATTATTTTCACAGATCATGCTCCCAAGTTTCATTCCTGCAATTCTCATGCTCATGTACACCCTGGTATACATGTTACTGTAGTGTCACAATACCAGGATTTTGCCTTCAATATGAATACGTTTAATTATAAGTTAATATCTAAAAATTAGATACTACTAATATGATACCTCAGCAGCAAACAAGAATAACAATCAAGTCAAGTCAAGTTTATTTTTAGAGCCCTTTATCACAAGCCTGTCTCAAAGGACTTCACATACCATGTCATATACATGCCATATACCATAGAACCCTGTACAGTATCTACTAAATGTAACCCAGTCTGAGCCCAGTGACTACAGTCAGTTAGTACAAAGGTGAAGCTGGTACAGAGAACAGGATGGGAGACAGGAGGGAGAGTTGAAAAGAAAAGAAAAGAAAAGAAAAGAAAAGAAAAGAAAAGAAAAGAAAAGAAAAGAAAAGAATGATGTGCGATGCTCTCAGCAATAAAGCCTGTCTGGGTGACAGTATGGTATAATAGCAGGGATCACGTGACTGGAGTACAGACACAGTGATGCAGCAGAAAATCACAGCATTTACATGTGTGTGTGTGCGTGTGTGTGCAGATGCATGTGTGGGACTGACGCATCGCTCTAATTAGGGTTTATGAGAAAGAGAGCTGATGGCAGAAAGCGATGGCGTAGGCAGCAGTGACATTGCTGGAGTTACAGAAAGTGAGCGACTGTTTTGTAGGCCATTTATTTAAACCCAGCGAGGAGCGGCGTGACTCAGGCGTACAGCCTCTCTGGAAAGCGGTGAGTCAGCTGTTTAAGCAGAGCTGGTTGCAAAAACGCCGGCATGTACGGCCAGTACAGCAGCGGCTCTATTCAAACACATTATCAGCATCCACAGGACATTACTCTCTGCCTCGAACTGCCACGTAATATGCCACAGCCATTCAGTGATTACAGTCTGTATTACATTCACTCCCACTATTGGATAATTGACCTGCCACTTGAGAAACAGCAGTAAGTAAATTCAATATAAATGCATCACTTGGCCTCACCTTTAAGTGACTAATTTAAACCCTATTCACCAAGGACTAGTATTATATAGGGACCTCATGTAGTTAATGAGTTAGTCACCCAACCTCTGCCTTTCTAGAAACTACAAGCTAAAAATGCAATTCTCTAAAATCACTGGACAAAATCATATAGGGTCATAAGATTTTACAATTCGTCACTTTTTGATTTAGCACAGCAAATTTTGAAGTCTTTGCGCCAAAAATGAATTTAAAAACCCACTATAGATTCCATTGCTACCTCAATATTTCACGACAGGAGAAAGGTAAAACATGAAAAAATTAAACCGGTGAGAAGAAAATGAAAAATACATAAAATAAAAATAGATTAAAAAAAACATAAGCAACAGCACAAGAATAAAAGGGCAAAATCAACTACAGTTACATAAGAACAAGCATTTTTTAAGGATTGATTTTAAAAATTATGCTGAATAATTACAACATTGTGGAGGAAAGCATTGCAATATGATACTGTACTGATTTGAGCCCACCCTTGAACATCACAGTGAATAATACTTATGGATGATGCTGACAGGAACCTGTGAATGACTAACTCAGAGGGAACGCAGAGCCTCCTAAATACAGACGAGCAGCGGCGGATTCTGTCATCGACGCGAGCCGAATGGTGTCAAAAATAAGCCGTCTTTACCCGGCTACTGCAACGCAACACTCAAAATGTGTTTCCGGGGCGGATGAGACTAAGTATAGCTTGTACATTGATGCATGATCGAAATGTACTAGAATATCACCACTGGCTAAAGGCAAAACAGTGCTTTCATCTTCGCGGAACTCACATGTGATAGACTAACGGATAGAAGGGTAGTGCACCGAAAACAATGGAAATCAATAGAGAACATAGATATTAAAGGTGCTATGTTTAGCATTGTAACATCAATAAATCATTACCATGTTGATTTTGAGACATTAGTATAACAGCCATAAACAAACAAGACCTTTGGCGAGAAGATTGGCAGCCTCTATCGGCACCTACACAGCATTTTACATTGTGTAACACCAGGTCAGATTTGAAGGGAAATCTGGGAAAAAGGGAAAAAATCACTTCCAACATGTTGATCCTCTTCAGTAAAACAAAGGAGAAAAAAGAATCAATATCTTTGTGTCAGGAAGCAATGGGGTTTATGGGAAATGTGGTCTTCATTTTGAGAAGAGCTGGCATGAGATAGAGGCTACCAATCGTCTTCACCATGGCCTCATTTGTTTATGGTAATTAAACCAAGGTATCATAATTCATTTGACAATGATATATTCATGAGAATGGGGACGGGTGGATTTACTGATGTATGATCTGTAACCCACAGAATCACTTTGACTAAATATGACAAATGAAAAGCAACAAGAAAACACCCATTTATTTCAATTGTCGGAGGTTGAATGGGGATGTTGCTAGTGAACGGATGGACAGGCGGACGGTTTGTTTACCGGCTGGTTCAAAATAGTGACGGGCGTCGCTGTGACTGCTGACAACCAGCCAACCGTTACATCACACACCCAGGATACACTGCCCTTGGCTGGGACTGAGAGGCAGCCTCAAGTGGAGTATGTGTGTGCGTGTGTGTGTGTATGTGTGTGTTTGTGTACAATGTGTGTGAGCATATAAAATTGATAATAGAATAGAAAGAATAGAAATGTATGAATGACAAGTATGTAAAAATATGAAATGCATACTTGAAGCGTGTGTCTCTGTCCTGCATGCATGCGCACATGTCTGTTTGTGTATGTGTGTGGAAGCACGTGGGCTGTGTGTGTGTGTGTGTGTGTGTGTGTGTGTGTGTCGCCCGTCTGTCCTCACCACTAAACTTTATAGGCTTCGCCGCATTGTGATGCCACTGTCCACACCTCCCTGCTCTATACAAAACACAGTTACAGCCCTCCATTTAGAAAGAGAGACATAGTTAATGCTGGATGGGCTTTAACAAGGCTGTTCAGGACACGACACTGGAGGAGAGAGGCTTGTGTGTGTGTGTGTGTGTGTGTGTGTGTGTGTGTGTGCGTGTGTGTGTGTGCGTATGTGTGGGTGGGTTGGGGGATGATTGGAGGGTGTTGGGGCATCTGTCACTACCATGCACCACATTGTGCATGCATGCTGGTATGCTTTTTCTCAATTCAATTCAGTCACTGTAGGAATATTATAGGAATATTATTGTAGTAATACCGAAGGAGATTAAAAACACCATAAAGTACAATAAGGTCATTATAAACTCACTGCTGAGTACCATAGACAGACTATAGGTCCCTATAGGAATATTATAGGAATACCATACGCGATAAAAATACCATGAAGCACTATAAACTTACTACTGAGTACAAAAGACATACTTTAAGTCACTATAGGATTATTATACAGTGACACCATAAGAGATAAAGATACCATAAAGCCCTTTAAGGTCACACACTATTGAATAACACAGGCACGCAATAAATCCCTATAGGAATATTATAGTGATAACATATGAGATAAAATATAAAAAGTACAATAAGGTCACTATCAACTCACTATTGAGTACTGCAGGCACACTATAAGTCCCTATAGGAATACTATAGTGATACCATAGGAGATTAAAAAAAAAGCCATAAAGTACAATTAGGTCAGTGTAAACTCATTATAGCGTTATCACAGAAACACAGTAAGTCACTATAGGAATATCATAGTGATGTCTCCTTAGGGCCTGGCTCCCTAGCCTTGGTAGGCAGCCCAGATGGCCGGGCTCCCGGTGTCAGAGAGGCAGGCAGGGGCCCAAAACAACAGTGTTGTTGCCAGGGATGTTGCAGCATATCATCCGGCAGCATTAGCATTCAGTCTCCTACTGTAGGAGCCTCTGGTTGTTGTTGTTGTTGTCATTCACATTCAAAGACAACAGCTACATAGGCTTCTGACTGTGGTTACATAATAGGGGGCCCGTTTACTGGCTGTAGATAATGCACACCTTACACTAGAAACACACACATGAGCACAAACACACACAGTGGCTACCACAATGTTCCATATGCTCTTACTGGCTTTTGAAGGATTTCTGTACTGTTCTTAATTAAGGAATTGTTAAGAATTTTGGTGATTATGTGCAATTGAATAGAAGAAGTCACTCACTCATGATCACTCAGAAACAAGAGTAAATTATATCTAAAATGGTAAAAGGTGAGTCTAGGTTAATAAAGGCAAATCATTAGCCACAAGGTCTATTCTAACGCTCTCTGTCAGGTGAACACACACCACACAGTTACTACAGCGTATTAAAGGTTACCAAAGGTTATTACCTTTCTCCTCTGGCATTGTCGCTCAGTGTTTCTCCTCTTTTCCAAGTGTGATAGATTTGTATGTCCAGCAGTAATTCTGGCTGATATCCGAAAATCTGTTCAGAGGCTTCTGAGGGCGTTGCAACACATCTTCCACGCTCTCTGCAGCTCTGGTGTAATAATAGATGGGAAACGGGAGCGCAGAGTGAGCGCTCTGTCCGTCACTATCTCTGGAATGAGCTGCAGGTCATATGACTCTCTATGTCTCTCTCTCTCTCTCTCTCTCTCTCTGTGTGTGTGTGTCTCTCTCCCACCTCTCTGAGTTATGCTGGAGCTATTGCAGCTATCTGTTATAAATAGAAGCTTGTGGAGCTCAAAGAGAGCAACACCACCTCCCGGTAATTCTCTCACTGGGCGTTTCCCAGTCTTCCCAGTCCGTGCCAAACTCAACTTTAATAACCCAGTGTTCCCAAACTGGAGTCCAGGGACCCCCAGGGGTCCTTGAGAAGGGCCCCATTAAAATTACAGTTCAATTTCACTGTTACTTCACTCCATAGAAGTGCATGGAACTAATGCTATAACCTCAAAAATAACAGCAACAACTATAATCTAGACACTAAATCCATGAAATCTATTTGAATGATACGCAATTGACAGTGTTCTTATAAGCTACAGCAAGTGCATTAGCCCAAAAAAGGCAAATGAGTGTCATTACAGAGCTTTTTAACAGAAAGAGAGTGCTCAGCGCAGCTTTTTCCTCCTGGCCAAATGATTTCAATAATTAATAGATATGCAGTGAAAAAACTAGCAAAGGCAATTTGAGTGATGAGAGATAAAGAGGCCAGTTATGGCCACACACACACACACTGCTGTTTACTTCTGTTGTTCATGCAAATGCACCCTCCCTCCTTTTACACACACACACACACACAAATATTCAAAACTTCTCATCATCACCTGAAAGTAGGTAAGAACAACTTTTTGGAAAATGGCACAGGATTTGCACAAAATCTGGCCTTGGTGTGTGTGTGTGTGTGTGTGTGTGTGTGTGTGCGTGCGTGCGTGCGTGCGTGCGTGCATGCGTGCGTGTGTGTGGTGCCTTAAGCCAGCCTTACCCCACTGATGGAAGAACACATAGACCTATATTTTATCAAACCACCTATGCTGCCTACCTACAATCACTTCTGGCTGCACAGACACCTAATTAGCATTTTAATAGAGCTGACAGCTCTAGTGTGTGTGTGTGTGTGTGTGTGTGTGTGTGCCTGTGCAGACAGTGGGGTATAGGAATAGCTCAAATTCTACGAGCACAGCCCCAATCTTGAAGGTCACTTCTGAAAAGTGAAGGGATAATGAGAGTCTCTGTGGAATATGAATAATGATGTGTCACACTGAGGGGACATTCAGGGACAGGACTAACTTTCCCCTCACTAATACACACTTTCATTTACACTCGTCTGCTGAGTGGCAGAGGTCAGCGTCATCAGTCAGTCTCTGATGGTCTGTATCACACCTCAGTCTGTCTCGGTATTTCAAAACTTTAGAGCAATATATTGGTTTGGAAATGTGATATATGAGGCAGATATTGGCTTTTTCTGAAAGTTTAGATATCAGCCAGTCAGTGTCGTCCAACTCTGATTTAGCAATGACTTTAATTAATCAACCAATCAGTAAGTCGGTCTATGAAGCTACATCATTTAAAGGTGCTACAGTAGGTGTAGCATTTATAAACATCAGCATATGATTGTGAAATTACTTGTAATACTTTGGTATAATTACCATAAACAAATGAGACCATGATGGAGACGATTGGTAGCCTCTATCTCACACCAGTGGTATTGTTAATGCTAGCGTTTCTCAATATTAAGACCACATTTCCCATAAGCCCCATTGCTTCCTGACACAAAAGGATGATTGTCCCCGTTTTGTCTTTACTGAAGAGGATAAACACATTGGAAGTGATTTTTTTCCCATCAGTCTTTCACTCCTTCCACCATCTGCCGTTGCCAGAAACTCTGAAAGCTTTAGCTCTGTTTGCTCTGGAAGAACAGCACCCTCTTCCTGTTTTGTGCCGTAAAGCAATCCAGCAGATTTCCCGCCAAGTCCGACCCAGTGACACACAGTGTAAAATGCAGTCTAGTGGCTGCCAACCTTCTTGGCGATCGTCCCATTTGTTTACGGTAATTCCGCCAATGTCTCAAAATGAATGTGGTAATGATGTAGTGATAGAGTTCAAATTATACAGAGAGCACCTTTAATATTCAGTGATATTATCTGGGCTGTATGGTAATTTCATCATTTACAATTCAACTAAGCAGGCTTCCTTCACAATGGGGAACGGCTGTGTGTGTGTGTGTGCTGTTGAGCAGAAAAACACCCGCATCGTGCCAAAGTGAGACATCTACTCAAAGACAACAGTTCAATCTCAACGCAGTGTGAGTGTGTGTGCACATGGCAAGAGATTAGAGAATGGATTACATAATCATCCTGCCTCCCAACTCAGCCTTGCTCAACAGCTTTTATGCATAATTATGCAAACAGTACAGCAGTCCCACACACCTACATCCACACACACACTTTATCTGTTTCCACTGCATCTTGCCTAGATATCTGACTAATGTTCAAGGTGACTTCATATTGAGTGGCTGTGTGTTTGTTTGTATTTGGAGACCGGCTTTAGTCCTTGCCATTGATCGCGGCTGATATGTAATCAATATCCAAGGAGCGGCAACACGAGGCCTAAGGGATTTATCGCCATGTGCTGTATTCAAACCGGCCTTGGTCAGGGCAGAGCCGGCATACAAGCCATCTAACACGGCCAACACAAAGAAATAACCTAAACCGAAGTCACTGTATATTCCTCATTCTTATGGGGGGATGGATGGGGATGGTATTGGCCTTCTAAAAAAAAATTCAAATCGACCACTGTTCATCCCTCTGTCCTCATATGTTGAAATTTGCAACATCCGTATGACTTCCTTGTTTTATATTTATCTTCTGTTCTCTGCAAAGAATATTGTAATGAACCTACCTGCATGTAGATAGTGTTGTTTTAATAAGTAAATGTCTTGGCTTGACTTCATTCATCACCGATACGCACGTACACTCATGAAAATTACACAAACTCTGGCCAAAGAATACAGGAAAGCATTGCGTAACATGACTGACCACTGTATGTTCACTGTACATAGACGTCGGTGGAAAACAATCAGGTCATTCTTCATTCAGCTGGTGTGGGGTCAGCTAAGGGTAATGGTAATGATGTTGGACCTTCTCCATCCACTGGGCCCCCAATGAAACAATGGCCACTTCCACAATGGAGAACTAACCAGGCAGATTAATTAGGCCCCGGGCCAAGCATTCCTACACTGATGAGCATAACATGACTGAACTCAGAGGACCAGAGGGGGGACATTCTGCCAAAATGGTCCAATAAACCAGTATGATGCATTTGATGGATGTGATGCAGTTTGACTGATTCCATATTTATTGTACAATTGATCAATACTACATTGGTTGTCTATGGGAAGACCTTAACCTGAATTGATTTGACACAGTATGCGTGAATGTGTTTTATTATTTCTATCATTATCCAGGGTTTCAATGGAGAGTTTTAGTGTCCCATGATGGTCTAAATGCTGTTTCAGAGGCTTTTCCACCCTGACAAGAATACAATTCTGGATGAAACAGTGAATACTTGTAATTTTGGGGGGATTTTTTGGCATGAAAATTGTCAAATTTTTCCCCTTGAATTCTGATTTTAAGTAGCCTATCTTCAAAGTTATAAAAAACATTTTTCCATACTGTACCACAATGTCACATACATATTCTGTATCTACTCGCTCCAACGCTTCATTGAAGCTATAGCATGCTTAAAGTCGAGATGATACGGCATTTCGAGAGTATCTAACTTCCGTATCGTGACGTATTTCCGAGTGAAACAGGAAAGACAGGCGGGACATAACGTTGGGAGGAATTTGATTTGAACGTTGAAAAGTGGGTGTGTCATAATGCCCGAAGACACACCGAAGTACCATGCTGTTGCTAGCTAGCTAACTAATGAATCTTAGCCTCTTAGCTCTGTGCGCTAAAAGTTGAAGATTGATTGATGGGTGGATGTCATGATATTAGGGCTGAAACGATTCCTCGAGAAACTCGAGTAACTCGATTACTAAAAATCATCGATGCAAATTCTTTGCATCGAAGCTTCGTTTAATCCATATAACTATATACACGCTCAGTGTTTCGCACGGATGATTATTACTGTTGCACAACGCGCTGGAGAAAGAGAGAGAAAATAGCGAGGGGCGAAGAGAAGAGACAGGCCAGAGAAAACGACAGAAAGTGTCCAAAGTTTCGGATCCAGTGTTGCCAACTTGGCGACTTTGTCGCTAGACTTAGCGACTTTTCAGACCCCCCTGGCGACTTTATTTCTCAAAAGCGACTAGCGACAAATCTGCCGACTTTTTCTGACCATGGGAAGCAATGTTAATGTGTTGAATCCCAAAGCATTTGGCAATAAATTGGTTCGGCTGATGCTGGTTTTCTCTACTTGCTTGTCTAATCCAGAGAGGTCTGACGGTCACAGCGCTTCCCACACAGTGTAGCTCCTTCCCTCCGCTGAGAGCAGGGACTGTAGGATAGGGTCCACTTGTAATTGCTACCGGCGTACGCCGAAACTGGCCCGGGTGGGCGGAGTCAGCACTTAATATTAAAACGGGATGAGATGAAGGCTAGTAAAGAATGCACGTTAATTATGGCTATATGTAATGGCTAGTTAAGAACGTAAATCAATATGGTGGCTAGTTATGATGTCCCTAAGTTAGCTAAGTTTTGCTCAAGAAAATAACCACAGAAAATAAAATGCTGCAGTCAATTTGTGAAAGCCTGAGCTTCATTCATGTTATTATTATGATAGTCACACACACACACACACACACACACACACACACACACACACACACACACCTACTCCCCTCACAGTGATGCATAAAATACCCCAGAAAGCAAAATATCAGGTGGTGTAAGTAGCAATTGGAGCCTAAAATGCACCAGTCCAATACAGCAGGTATATTCAGTTTAGTTTGATTGCAGTGAGTAGGGTCAGCAGGTGTAGAGCAACCCTTCAACATAGTAAATAAATGTACATTAGCCAGTCTTATGAACTTGTATGATATTTAGGCCTAGTAATAAATATCAATAATAATAATTATTTCACCTCGTTTTCAGTAAATCACAGTGTCGTATGGACAGCGTTGTGCGGACAGCTTTTCTCTTTTGTATATTTACTATTGCTTTTTAATAAAGCAAAAGTATTTCTTATCCGATTACTCGATTAATCGATGGAATAATCGGTAGAATACTCGATTACTAAAATAATCGATAGCTGCAGCCCTACATGATATTATTGGTTGAAATTAGTTACGGGCATGCTTACGTAAGCACACGGCATATTTTGTTTTACAGGAAGAAAACATGATTGAATTTTGATATAAGAATACAATGAAATTGATTTTTGGTATTTTTTTTGGCATATATTGTTAAATAGGTGCACAGTATGACCGGGGATGTGATCTAAAAGGGTTAAAAAGGCATTTTTCATTTCATCTCGTCTTTAAGTGAAAAATTCAAACCCAAGACTCATATTTGGTATCTTTGGAAACCTTGGAGTCTCGACTTGAATTTAAAATAAAGTGCTGAGGATTTGAATAAAGCTTGACCTCCCAACATGTAATGATGAAAATGAATGAAAACAGGCAGGGCTTGTCAGAGGAGTGTATAAAAGCTGATGTCAGTGAGCAGTGACACGTTCGCCGCCTCATTGAATCTCTGACAGCCTCTCTTCTCTCTCACCCATCCTCTATTCTCTCCGCTTTCTTTCCCCTGTCGTCTAAAGCTGTGAAGGAGGGATCGTCGGTAAATAAACGAAAGGAAGTGCTCAGCAAACGGTAGGAAGCTTAGGGTAACAGCACAGCATGGGGCCCCTTGTGGACTGTGCCATGTGACTCAGCAGCAGGCGCCATTGGTGTGTGTGTGTGTGTGTGTGTGTGTGTGTGAGAAAGACACAGGATCTGCATTGCAAATCATCCAGCACCAGAGCAGCCAAGTGTCGTCTACAACACATCCAAATGTGGGACCAAAACAGAGCGCTGCCGTTTCCAGCCAACCTCACTACAGACGCACAAAAAAAAATTCCAATGCTAAAAAACTGACATTTATGAGGACTGAAATGCCAAATATGATCATAAAATTGGCGCTTTGAGATATTGTTATAGGATTTTTATGAGGACTTCTTTGCGCAATTCGAATAAATTTCACTCCTCTGGCAAAAAAATCTCAACCAAAAAAACAATGACTAGGCTGGTTTCCCATCTGACTGCGAATGATGACAGTGACTGCGTTTACATGGACTTGAGTATCCCGGTTATGATCGGGTTTTTGAAGTATCCCGTTTTTGTGTTTGCGCATGTAAACATCATATCCCGATTTCAGAAACCTGGATAAGCCCTTATCCCGGTTTTGAGAAACCCGATTATGCTAGCTGGAGTACTCCGAAAGAAAAGAAACCGGGATACTGTTGCATGTATACATCTTATCCCGGTTTCTGACCGCTGTCGACTACCTGCGCAGGCGCGGCTTCAGTCAAGTGACGTAACAGAAAAACACAAACAATGGCAGCAACGAGAGCGTCTCATTTCTGGAGCGATGAGGAAACAGAGTTTTGTCTTTCGGTGATGAAAGAATTAAATATACTTGGCAGTTTAGATGGGAGAAAGCATCGAAATGCTGACCTATTCAAGTCTGTAGTATACAGACTACAGGACGCCGGTTTCCCAACACGTACAGTGGAGCAAGTCAGGTCACGGTGGAAAATACTAAAGAAGCATTACTACGTGGCCAAACATCAAAACAGTCAAATTAATTTAAGGTTAACAGTTACAGAGGAATATCAGATTAATTATATCAAAATTGCTGGTTTGTGTTGTAAACATCACAGGCGCCTGCGCAAATAGCATGCAGTAATCAGTAACCGGGATACTAGTATTTATCATGTATACGGGGATATGAATAACCAGATTTCTCTGATTTCTCACTAAACGCCATATCCCGAATATGATCAAAACCGGGATAAGCCTCATAACCGGGATACTCAAGTCCATGTAAACGCAGTCAATCTGGCCGGCACAGACTCAGCTTCGACTCATATAATGCTGAAATGATCAATGAATCGATTAGTCTATCGATAGAAAATTTGGTCATTTATCAAGTTAAAATACCAAACATTTGCTGGTTACAGCTGCACGAATGCAAAGATTTGCTTGCTTTTCTCCATTTCATATTATTGTAAAAATGAATACTTTGGAGATTTTAGCAATTTTAAGAATCAGTTTGGGCATTTGTCATGATTTTTGACATTTTATAGACTAAATGATTAATCAATTAATCTCACCAACAACTGTCTTTGCTGTTCAGAGCCCATCCTGCATGGCAGTTATTTCAAAATGTTGAAAAAGCAACACTGTCTGACAGAGGAGAGGAAAACTAGAATAATACATTGTGCAATGCAAAAGCAACTGCCAACTTTTGTCACTCCCGGCCTCTTTTTCAGTCTTGACAAGATGAAAGACTGGAAGGCAGCAGTGAGGATTGTTGCGGAGGACTAAGTTCAGTCTCGAATATTTTTCTCCTGTCATAGAGGGGGGAAAAAAGATTCTCTCTCTCCTCTCTCCCTTCCCTTCTCTGTAGCGTATTTTCAGAGGTTCAGGCAGATTTGTGCATGCTGCAGCATTCTGTTGTCGGGCCGATCTGTCATCCTGTACATGGTTTATTAACTTCCTAGATAGAGATGAGGGGGGAGAGAGAGAGAGAGAGAGAGCGAGCATGTATTTCCTGTATGTCTGCGTCAGCTGGGAGATGCTCAGGGTGATTCATCATCTTGACCCGAAGAAGAGATGGATGGAGGGAAGGAGGGAGGAAGGAAGGATCTGCGACATGCATAGAAAGCAGAGGCTGCAGGGTGTTGAGAAGGAAATAATCCATGTGTAGAAATGTCCCGGTCATAGTTTGAGCTGTAGTTGCAATATGGCGCCCCCTGTGGATACACCATCACCCCAAGTGCTGGCTTTGTTTATTCCCTAAAAAAAATATTTAATTAATAACATTTTCTCAATTCTCACATTTTCCCAGTTGGTACAGGGATTCAAACCAGTAACAAGCCCGATTCTCGATTTTGAAGCTTTAAGAGCTTGGTTCATGTTGGGAATTTCTGCAACATCTAAAGATCCAGTGCAGTTATTTTAGTTCAGTCAGGAAACCCTTGCTATTGATTCCTACAATGAGGAGTGTTTTCTCAATGATGGGTCATTAAATTTGTTAACTGTTTAAGTACGCCATGCTCCATGCTCAGTCAGTTCTCAGTAGGTTGAGGGGGCGCGGCCATGCCCACATGCTTAGCACCACCTAACTAGAAAAGTTAGCTAACCAAGGTAGCTAGCATTGGAGTTGCTAACTGGACCCTTGAGTTTGTGACGTCTTAGTTCAGTTAGTTTAGCTTAATCCCTCTTTAATTGTCCGTCCACTGAATACTAATATTTGTATCTTTGGGGAACAAATATCCAGTGCAGGAACTTCAGCATCCATTGACAATCCACGGAAGTTTTAATTGCTTGTGAATTGACTTGATGCATGAAGAGAATACTTGAGACTTGACTTGACTTGGGTTCTGGTGACTTGGGACTTGACTTTGACTTGTTAAAACCATATTGCATTGAAAAGTCCTAGATATTTAGTTTTCTTTAAGATATTAAATTGATACTGGACTCTTGATTTGTTCTGACTTCACTTGGTGTTCTACATTTAGACTTGACTTCAGACTTGACATCAATGACTTGGACTTGACATGGACTTGATTTGGTAATCTACATTTAGACTTGGGACTTGACTTGAGACTTGTGCGTCAAGACTTGAGACTGACTTGGGACGCGAGAAAAGTTGATTTGGTCACACCTCTGACGACCCATAACGCAAGCACGGTGACTTGCTACCATCTGACAGACTATGCAGCACCTCATTAACTATGCATATCTGGGTATATGTGACATCACTTACACCAGGAAGTAGATTGGATCTCTAAATCTGTTTGATTCTGTTGACAACCAGAGGGAGAATTTCCCAAAGGGCCTTAGTTCAATTTTCACAACACTGTTAGAATATTTTGGACAATTTTACATTAACATGCCCTTTATTAAATAATACCATGTGATTGGGAAATGTGATTCTCATTGTACTGGACCTTTAAGTAAAAGAGACCAGTATTCTGAATCACAAACTGATATGAGGTTTGCAGAAAGCCCATTTTCCACAGGCCATTGAAACTCTTCAGGATGTCTCCAATTCATATGGATAAATGAATTCTGGGCTGGAGGAGGGAAGAATGACTAATAGCATGCATACAAAGTAGAAAATGAAGTCAGAGGAAGAGGAATAGGGGGGGTGTACAATGCCAAAAATTGAATAAAAACCGATATTCACAGCCTATTATCTCCTCATCTAAAGACCCAAAATTCATAGAAGACCTTCGACCTTGACCTCGACTATCCCGCAGCAAACCCCCCCACCATTTTGCTGCAGTCATTACCCAGCGTGTCACGTATCGCCACATGCAGTACATTCTGGACTTCTAATCGATTTCACCCCGCTGCGTTAATTCTAATAGGAAACCGCTGGGTCATTATTAGATAGAAGGTTAATGCATGACAAAGCCTGCAGCGCTAAAGTGAGAAGCGGGGCGAGGAAGAGCGGTCGTAAAGAGCTTCACTTCAAAGGGTCCGGGTGTGTGTGTGCATGCGTGTGTGTGTGGGACGGCTGACCGTATCACTACTGGGAATACTGGGATTCAGGCCGAGACAGATATTGGATATGGGGATGGGAATGGGATACAAGCCCCCGAGAGCCCACTGGGGGATCATAGAGACTACTGGCAATGTGGGACGGATTCTCTCTTTGGCGGTGTACTCTGTCTTAACGTGTGTCAGCATGTGTGTGTGTGTGTGTGTGTGCCTCTGCAATGCACCATCGACCCTGTTCCCAAACCTGGTGCTCCTGGCCATAAAGCTGAGTTGAAAGAGACGCATTAGATTAGGTGGGATGGTGTGTGTGTGTGTGTGTGTGTGTGTGTGTGTGTAAGTATGGGCTAGCAGCTTACCTTTTCCTAGCCACAAGGTCTCTTTGATGTGGACAAAGTGCTACTTAACATCAAAAAGTTCTCTCTCTTTTAAAGCTGTACTGCTCCTGTAGTATAGAAAATATGGGTCATGTTCCCATTGTGTTGAAGGATTAGAGATATACTGGTTTGCTGATATATGGGGCCGATATTGACCTTTTATGAAAAATGGGATCTGGTCCAGTCAGTGTGGTTCACCTCTGATATGATGAATATGATGCAGTTTGATTGATTACATATTTAATGTAGAATTGATCAATACTACACTGGTTGTCTGTGGGAAGCCCTGAATTGATTCTGATGAGACATTTTGATCAGATTCCACACAAGTATGCATGAATATATTGTGTTATTATTATTATTAACCTGGGTTTCAGTGGAGAGTTTTAGTGTCCCATGATGGTCTAAATGCTGTTTCAGAGGCTTTTCCACCCTGAGAAACATAAAGTCCAAGGGGAAACACTGAATACTCATCATTTTTATTTGGTTTTTGGCATGAAAATAATCAAATTTTAACAGTATCAGTGCAAAATATCCAGTCTAAAAATATCTGTATCAGCCTTCAAAACCCATATCAGTCAAACCCTATTGTAGCATACCATATAGGCCAATGCTGTTAAGTTGAATTTCTCTGTCTACATTACCTAATTGTTCATATAGTTTCTAGATCTGTGGATCTATTAACTGAATGGATGGGAAGAGAGGCAGTGATAACAAATGGAGGTCGTGAAATAGAGCTCGGGACATTTCCCATCTCCATTTCCTAGATTACAATCACTGTAGCCAGAGTGATGTGTGTGTGTGTGTGTGTGTGTGTGTGTGTGTGGGTGGATGTGTGTGCTTGAGAAAGAGGCAAAGTGGGTGCAACTGTATATCACTGCTGTTTACTTCTGTTGTTCATGCAAATGCACCCTCCCTCCTTTTACACACACACACACACACACACACAAGCACACAGCTTAAAAGAATTCTAACCAATAACTTTCACTTGCTGGCGCTATTAAAGTGTTTTCAAGCCTAAAAATGTTTTTATTTTCTCCAAGCTGGTTGGCGGCTGGTGTAACTCAGTGGGAGTGGTTGTCCTTATTCAATTCAATTCATTTTATGAGTCAGGAGGAGAGGAAACATCAGCTCACTGCTTCCACTGAAAGGAGAACCAAGCATGGGCAGAAATAAATTCTGCTACTGACTGCAATATATAACAGAATATACAGCAGATGACATGAAATAATACTCTGCAATGCAGGAACACTCTTGTCTGGCATTCCGCTGTGTCAGGATGTGTCTGTGTGTGTGTGTGTGTGTGTGTGTGTGTGTGTGTGTGTGTGTTTGCTCGCATGCGATAATGCATGCATGTAAACACGGGGGAAAACCCTCCAGTTCAATAGCATGTAATTAAGGAAACTGTATATCTGACATAACAAGATAAACACTACAAGAGCCTACACACACACACACACACTGCTCCAGCTTTTCATTGGCGAGAGAAGGAGGATGAAACGAGGCTGTAACCAAGGGCGACGGGAGGGAGGAAGGAGGGATGGATGGACGAGTGCCAGAAAAGGAGGAGTAGCCCGACTGGATCCAGTTCATTACAGTGACAACGCACAGTACATGACCTAGAATGACTCTCTATTCTCTCTCGCTCTCTCTTCTTCCTCTCTCACTCATCTGTCTCTATCTCTTTTTTTGCTATCTCTCTCTTTCTCCGCCCCTCTCCTCCCTCTTTCTCTATCTTCCTCTCTCTCTTTCCTCTTCCCACTCTCTCTCTTCTTCTGAAGTACAACATGCACTTAGAACAACTGACAAAGTCCCATCAGTCTAACACTATGCATTATCTTGACCCACTTTACAAAGTGTGTGTGTGTGTGTGTGTGTGTGCGTGTGTGCTTGCTTGATTGTGATTACATATGCATATAAACATGGGGAACACCCTGTTTGATAGCATATAATCAAGCGGGGAATATATATTTAACGTAACAAAATACACACTACAAGAGAAAGAGACCCTGCATACACACACACACACACACCCCAATCCTAACCTAAACCTAATCCTAATTCTAATCTTAACCCTAAACCCCATTCCTAACCCTAAACCAGCATCTTGTAGAAGCGAGAAACGGCAAAATGTCCTCACTTTGTAGGATTTTCCTCATCTTTCTATCCTCGTTTGGTCCTCGTAAGTATAGAAACACAATAACACACACACACACACACAGACACACTAAGCCTAATGGTGAATGCTGATGTTTAGGATTAGTGATCTCAACGTGAAGCAAATCTCTGTCTTCACCACGCTTCTCCTCCAGTCTTTAGCGGAGAATTAATACGAGGAAAAAAAAAAAAAAGACATTGAACTTGTCTGACCCACATTCAGCTTCCTATTTCTTGCCTGCTTAATAAAACATGGCGCACAATGTGATTTGCGCTGGTTAATCTGGTTAATTTGTTCGTTCACTGGGGAGCTGAGGAGGCGCTGGGGAGACCGAGTTCATTCTGGGACGCAGGTGAATGCTGAAACAGCAAAGAGGAGAGGAGAGAGGAGGAGAGAGGAGGAGAAAGAGGAGGTAGGAAGAGAAAGAAGGACAGAGGAGAGGAGAGGAGAAAGAGGAGGTAGGAAGAGAAAGAAGGACAGAGGAGAGGAGAGAGGAGGAGAAAGAGGAGGTAGGAAGAGGAGAGGAGAAGAGAGGAGAGGAGAGGAGAGAGGAGAAAGAGGGGGTAGGAAGAGAAAGAAGGACAGAGGAGGAGAGGAAAGAGGAGAAAGAGGAGGTAGGAAGAGGAGAGGAGAGGAGGGTGTTATCGAACATTTGATTTGCAGTGTTTAAGAAATAAAAGACATGTAGATGGAAACAGGAGAGTAGAGGAGACTGGAGGAGAGAGGAAGACGATGGATGATTAAAGGGGAGGGGAGGAGATAGAAGGAGTAGAGGGAAGATTGGAAGACAGGAGGGGAGGACAAGAAAGGAGAGCAGAAAGGAGAGGAGAGGAGGGGACGAGGTGTTTTATTGGCTTACTTCAGCAGGTACAAGTGGGCACAATCTCTCTCTCTCTCCCTCTCTCTCTCTCTCTCTCTTTCTCTCTCTCCATATCAGTGCACAGGAGTGTGTGGGACATTGGACAGCAAGAGCCAACAATCCAGGGGCCGTTAAGACAGGAACAATCAATCCCATAGTCACAGTGCAGGAACACACACACACACACACACACACACTCAGGAGAAAGTGAATTGCTGAATAATTCACTGAAGCTCATTGATCGTTGTTGCTCTCCCTCACCCCTCTTTGTGGTAACCTGATCCAGGTTTAAAGTGCAGACTTAGCTCTCAAGGTGGCTGCACACATTCCCATGATGCATTTGAATAACACAAAGGACAACATGTCCTGTTTCCCCGTAACAGTCCCCGCAAATAGCTCCAACAGGCACATGTTCATCACACTGAAATTGTTGTTGAGTTATTAAAAGGACTTAAATCATAAACCACAGGCCTGTAAGTCCATTATAATCTTTATCTGTGTATCTAGATGAATGTGTGTGTGAGCTGATGTGGAATAAATTTTTACTGCAGCAGCAAAGTGAAACAATGCAAAGTGTGAACGATGTACAATTCAACAGAAGTATGAAAATGTCAAAATCATTCATTGTCATCAGCATTGTCAAAAGCAAAAAGGATGCGTTCACTCTTGCAGATTAGCTGCTTTTAATGATAATAATAATAATGTGATCCTCTATTGCTCCCTGTAGGGAAATCTTCATTCGTTCAAAGGAGGGTTTGAACCTGGGGTAATTGGGTCTTTTTTAGCGCGAAAGTACCAAATTCCTTTGAAGGAAAACTCCACGTGTCTCCAAGCTCCTGAAAAGGAGAAAACGAAAACATCCATATTCCAAATGTCAGTTCACCATGACTTTTCTCACCAAGCCCCCTCCCCACCCTCTCTCCACACACACACACACACACACACACACACACATACATAACTAGCATGTCAGACATGTCTGGCCTTAAACCTGCACTAACTGGTTTG
Organism: Centroberyx gerrardi; assembly: GCF_048128805.1. Taxonomy (NCBI): domain Eukaryota; kingdom Metazoa; phylum Chordata; class Actinopteri; order Beryciformes; family Berycidae; genus Centroberyx; species Centroberyx gerrardi. The sequence continues at coordinate 19,763,592 of NC_136019.1, forward strand.
TCATGACACTCCCATGCCAAATAATGAACTCAATGCTAACTGTTTAGCTTAGAGCATAAAAACAAAAAAAACAAAGAGGGTTTGAAAGGGTTTTGATGCAAGGACTGATCATACTACAGTACCTAACATCATGAGGTCCACTATCGGACACAGTTTTGCTAGCTCTGGTGAGCCTTTCAGTCTTTCCAGTAATCAGTTCAGTCAGTATAAACAGAAACAAACCAGCTGATTAACAATGTCCAAGTAGCTCCAAAAGCACAAATCACAAAACCACTAATGGATGCCACTAGTTGTCGAATAGCAGACACATTCACTGTGTGTTCACACTGCGAGGAACACGATCAGTAAGTCACCAGAATTCCGTTCATTTCCAATAGAGCTGAGCAACTCAGGGAAAAGTCCTGGTTTGTCTACTGATGTGAATTCGCTCCATGAGCAATAATTCTGCCTGTCAAGTGCAAATATCAACGAGAAGTTGATACCAGACATTCACTTCTCACAACTTTTATTTGAAAGACTAAAGGAATAACTGTCTCAAAAACAATACTTGGAGAACGGTTGTATCATCTTTGGGGTAAGCTAATGTTTTTGTCTGTTTATTTTTGATTACTGCTACTTAGCACTTGCTAGCTAGCAATGTTAACTCGTCCAAAACTACATGACTTGCCTGTTCAAAACTTTCTAGCTGCAGGCCACTAGATAGATACAATTGGTACACAATCGAATACAGCAACCCATCAAGTTGCTAACATCACCGCAGTGGTGTTAGCTCAAGGCCAATTACACAGTATGTTGTGAGAGTCATGGACCTCACAGTTATCAATTGACTACGCTAGCTAGCTTAACTCCAATAGCTACCGTATTTCCTCTAATAGTGGCCTGTAGTCAATTAAAAGCTGGGTCTCCGATAATGGCCGGGGCCGTGGTCGACACGAACAAATAAAGGCCGGCCCCAAATACAGGCCGGGGAAAAAAACAAAGGAAAAAACAACGGTGGATACCGGTAAACTCCTGGTGCCTGTTATATAATGTAACTGTAGTTTGTAGTAACGTACAAGTGCCACAAGATGGCAGTAGCTCTATCCCCATTCAAGTTAGCAGAGGGCTAACCGGAAGTTAGCCCGCTCGGCCGGCGGAAGTCTCTGGAGCATGCCGTCGTCGATTACCGTAATTATCGGTAATGTATTGCAGTAACAAAAAAACGTCTACCTAACGTACCCCAACAGAAGCAGATCAGAAAACAAGGAGGCTTCGTACTAAAATATGAGCAAATATACTTATCAAACAGAGGGAATTAGAAATAAAGGCCTGTCTCTAATATAAGCCTGCTTCCAATAAAGGCCTGGTACCCTCTGCAGTTGAGGTAAATAAAGGCCCAGGCCAATATTAGAGGAAATACGGTATACTTTGTGAAAACATATCGGTCTAATACTTTAATTGCATTTTATTGTCTGACTTTAGAGGCTGCATTTTATTGTCTTCGACAGCTGACTTACAAAATGCCTTTTCTGTGAAATTCACTTTGGGTAGCAGGCAATGAGTTTGTGACAAACTGTTTTCTGCCTCATGACTGATTTTGCCAACAGCATCTGGGCCTGTGGTTTCTCTTTAAAAAGCTTTTCTATTTGACCCAAGGCAGTAAAAGAAAAAGCAGAAGCATTGATTTTGCGTGGGTTATTTCACTCTCCATATAATTCATACGTTGGTGCTGACTTTCCAAAGCTCTTATCAAAAAAAAATTCTGCCAAGCTGTAAAGAGAACGATATGGAACGTATTCCTGCCAGTGCCTCCAATAAACCCAAGGGGGAAACTTCTGTTGCGTGGAAAGATTTGTCAGCGCAGACCTCTGCAGATATGATGAGAGGTTCTGAGAAGCTTTGATATCTAGCAGATCTAACAGTGGTTTTTCTGTGTCCTGACGTTTTTGTCGGCGTCTGCGATCACCTGGTTCATTAAACGCTGTAGGGGGGCGAGAATGGATTTCATTTGATGTATTGGTAAAGGGAACATTGTGAGTTATTTATAACGGGCTAACCTCTTAGAAATTGGGAGCCCTGCGGTTTGAATGGTGCATGTGTTTGTGTGTGAGCATGCATGAGTGTGTATTTGCCCCCCACTGTGCATAATGGAATCTGTGTGAGGTTTTTTTGACAAGCTCTAAATAATTTCTCTTGAGAACCGAGCAATTACCAAACTCACACAGTCTCCGCTTGGCAGTACAGTGTCAGGTTTACAGGCTGATATTTTTGGACTCAAACTGCTGATAGCCGATGTTCAGTATCCTTAAGTCTGACCAATTTCATGCCAAAACAAATCCAAAAATTAATTAAAAAAGTATTCAGTGTTTGCCCCAGAATTTTGTTCTTGTCAGGGTGGAAAAGCCTCTGAAACAGCATTTAGACCATCATGGGACACTAAAACTGTTTCTACGATTAAAATATTCATGTATTTCGGTGATGCTGAAGTCTATTGCTGCGTAGTTATATTTTCAATTCCCTGAAAATTCTCGCTGTGGTATACCAAGCGCTTCCAATGCGCACCATGTGACCAAAACAGAAGTTCAGATGGAGAAGCAGGCAGAGAAACCTTGCATAGAGCATCTTTGGAAAAACATAGCAAGGAGCGAAGTGGAAAAGAACGTTGTTTTAGTTCCTCAAAGTGGATCGTCTGTCATTTGTAGATACCTTAGTTTTAAACCAGATGATGGTTTAAAAGTCCAGATTCTGTGCAAGTTTGCCTTGGGGTTGTAGCTGTGGCCCAAACTAATAAAGTAGGAATTATTCATTATTTAACTTTTGTAAATAAGAACCACAATGAGAGTAAGATAGTGTGAATTAAGACTTTCTAGCTACTGCTACTTTTTAGAAATACTGCACTGAAGTGAAAATATTTGTTTAGGTGCGAAAAATTTTGTTTCCTGAAGCCAAGACAAATTAATTATGGTGATCGCGATATTTAGCAACATTATTGAGATTATCATTTTTGCCTCGCAGTTGTGGGTTAGCAGCTCCTTAAGGAAGGGTGAGGCAGGTTTCACTGAAGGTTTTACAGACTGTTGAGTAAAATCCTCCCACAACACACTGGAATGATTTCTCTGGTCAGTAATAATAATAATAAAAACGTATTCACTAGCTGTGACTTTGCTGTTATTTTATCAGCTGTTTTCCTGCAGTAATGGCATTATAAGTGGTGCTCAGTCCTCTTTATCACCTGCTGCTATTCTAACAGATACACCTCCTTATGACAAGTAGGCACTGACACACACACATGCATAAACACGCATAAACACACACTGTCCCCCACACACATGCACACATATTCTCTCATACTTACCCACTCTATATCTCTCGCTCTCTCGCTCACACACTCACATGCACACTCTCCATTACTCTCTTGCTCCCTCTCTCTCTCTTGCTCTCACTTACACACTCACACACAAAATGTTCATTAATAGAATGAGTTAAAGTGGAAATGCCCTAATGACTTCAGCGGCTTGTTGCCTGTAAGGAAAGGATAAGCCTGACCTGAAAAGTGATTTGATTTGTTAGCTGGGGGAATTTAATCATGACCAATACTTGATATCGGAAGTACAGGGTGTCTAGAAGTGTGGAATCATAGATAACACCAACTCCATATATTTTTTTCTTCTTGCACTCATAAAGTATCAAGAGTTTCTGCAAAAAAAAAAAAAAAAAAAGCATACTCATTTAGTTGGGGGTTTTCCTGGAATTCCAGTTTTTCTGGATACGCTGTAATGCTGTATCATGAAAGCCTGGTTTCTCAATATCAGCATATGAACTAGAGGTGGGTCATAAAAAGCAAACATTCCAATATTTGTTTGCACGGGTCACCATCAACTTTTGTTATTTGGCTGTTAGCATTTTTCTTAAAATACTGACATACATCATTAAAATAATTTAAACAGGGTGTAACTAACTATGTAAAGCTCCAAAGGCTGAGTAGGAGCTATGGCCATAGACCAGCCACTAGAGAGCTTCTGCTGTTATTTTAAAAAATCCTCCATGCTATATCTGCCGTTGTTGGTACTCATCCTCCACTAGCTGCTTTCGCTAACAGTTATGTCTTGCCAATACCATGCTGAAGCCCGGCATGAGTAAACTTCAAGTTAAGGAAAGTACAGTCTGTTTCAGTAGAAGGTAGAATGGCTTCACCACAAGAAAAAGCATCCAGTCATTTCTACAAACCGGCAAGATGAACCTAGCTAAACTAGCATGACAACATTTGTGCTAGCTCCTTGTCGAACTGAGAGAATGTCTGCCCTCATTACCGACATAATTCCTGAAGATAGAGAGCAGAAATTTATGGAAGCTTCATTTTCCCCATAATCTGCTTTCGCCTTTGTAAATCTCAGCACACACTGAATATCCAAATATTCATGTAGATAATGCAATGAAGAGTCGACTATGAGAAAATGGATTGGCGTACGCATCCCTAATGCAGACAAAGACACCGCAGCTGCACCATGACACACAGACACACACATATATGCAAACCCATAGTCACAGGGGTGTATAAGTAGCTTTGGGTCAGCAATAGAGAGCTTCCCCGGGGGGGAGGGCAATATGAATGCGGTTCTGTTTTGCATGGAGAGAGATAATAGTCTCATCAGGGAGGGATTTGAATTGGCTGGAAACACAGAGATTAGCAGCACTCTGCTACAAAACACGCACTTACCCTGCTATGTTCTAGTGTCACAATAACCAAAATTTCAATACTATTTTGATACCATTGGGAAAGCCTGAATTCAATACTGAATTTTAGAAACGTTTGATACGTAGGAGTAAATGTGTTCGGCAAGTTGAATTTCTATTCCAACATCAGTTGAAATTGGAACTTTACTGTAAAAGAGGGGTATTTCCAGAGTCCTCTGGGATTGGTTTATCCCATAACCAATCAAAAAATTGCTTCTTCCAACTTCTGCCTAGCAATGGATGCTGATTGGCCTCAACCGATTTCTATTCAGTGAAGCCACTGTTAATGGAAGCAATTCCAGCCCTGAATCTTGCAAGAGCAAAAAAAAATGTAACCATAAAATCCTGGGGAGAAATCACTCTGAAAAGTTCTGAAATACGATACTAAAAAATGCACCAATAAGTAGAAAAACCTTAGGGACAGGTTTGTTAAAAGAAAGAAAAAGCTAGCTAAAACAAAAGCAGTACATACTGTGGGCACCTAGGCACAATCATAGGGCACAATACTAATTGATGACTTCTTCTTCCTTCTTTATCATGCGTGGGTGCCAGAGTGTGGTACTGTAAATCGAGCATTAGGCAACATAGCTGACAAAATATCAATCGGTCTGTTGACAAGAAAAAATTATTCAAAATGCGACGAATGTCAAGCTAGCAGTGTTTTGGGCACGCAGACATCAAAAGAAAACCGAACAATACATAATATGCTTCATCACCTCCATGTTTGTTTTTATTTCCGACCAAAAAGCACATGAATGCACGAGCCAGAGGAAAGCACTTTAAAAAGAAAGAGAAAAGTGCAGTCGGAGACAAACAGCTGAAAACATGGCAACAGCATCAACCAGTCCACCAACTCTTGAACTGGATACCGGTCTACCTAAACTTGTTGACAAAACTGGTTCCAGGAGTGAAATATGTAACTATTTTGTTAACAGAGACACAACAGACAAAATAGTTAAGACAGTAAGCTGTAATCTTTCACTAGCATTTGCCTGCAAATCATAACACCTGCAGACAGCAGGTATCCGGACATCCCTGGTATGAAGGATGACTGTGTGTGTGTGTGTGTGTGTGTGTGTGTGTGTGTGTAGTCAACTGGATTGACAATGAAAGGAAACTTTTAAAAGCAGGCATGGCGTTGCAATTGGATTGGTACTGCACTGGTAGAGAGCTTGTGACAGTGGAGGTAATTTCTTCCTCTGTGTGTGTGTGTGTGTGTGTGTGTGTGTGTGTGTGTGTGTGTTTGTGTGTGTAGCCACCAAGTGGTCTGGAATGAGACTGATGCTTCAGGGATTTGTGTGTGATACACCTTTAAGCCGGGCAGCGCGCACGGCATGCTGGGTAACCAGTTGGAGCCCCAGCATCTGGTGCAGCTTGAAGGTCTCACATACATACACACACACACACACTTACACACCCCTGTGACTTTGGGTTTGTGTGTGTGTGTCCATTGCAACACCTGATTCAGAGGAACCACATATTAAACAGTTTACTCACAATGTCAGCCCATTTAACCGCACCACTGGAGGCATTTAACCAACATGCTATGGCTGCATGTACACACCCTGTAACATAACTCCCTGTTTCAGAGACCCCCCAGTAAAACGCATGGCTGACCTCGCCGCCTGCTGTCACTCCTAAATGTCATAAGCTCAGCATGTTTCCCACAGAGGACTCAATTAAATTGCAACCCGGTTTCCATGCTGCATACTGAAAGCGCGATGTACATACGGAGGAATGAATAAGTTATGATTCAACGGTTATGAAAGATCACCTGAGAAAAACAAACCCAGATAGCAAAGAGCGAAGGCGTGGATTTCATTTTAAGAGTGTTTAGGAGAGACATTTAACGTGGGGAGTCTGTGGTTCCTCTCCCAGAAATTATTTTTCTCACTATATGCAATTTTGTGCATTTTTACATGATTTGGCAGTAGGGCCTGCTGTTGAGAATAACTAAGATGCTATTGTTATGGAGGATGACAAAGGCATTTTGGCACAGGATCTCAGTGTGAAATCCCACTGTGCCCTGACTCCAGTTGACCTGACCTCTGAATGTCCAGCCTCAGCGTTGCAGGCTGACATTCTTGTGGATGATGACGACCTGGCCCCAAAGGTGTAGGGCCCCTCTGCACTTCCAAAAAGTGAGTATGAGGCTGCCGCGACTTCAACTGTAACAAACGTTAAGGATGAGATTCTGGATATGGACTCGGGCAACTTGGCTCTAGACAAAATGGCAAAAAGTGAGTGCGAGTCCGCCCTCACTGAGCTGGCAAACACTGCACTCAGTGTTGTCAAGAGCCAAGGCCATTGTGGCAGAGGAAAGGAAAACCCTTAACCTAAAATGGTCAATCCTTGACTTTCATAGACAACATGGATCAGCACCTTACTGCAGAGGATACATATGAGGAGTCCACCCTTGATACAGCTCAGTGCAACTTGGCCATAAATTAGTTGTTTAAAGCAGAAAGTGAGCTTGCATTGGGTGACTGATCTGGCTTCTACTGACACAAGGCCTCAGACAACTTGGCTCTAAATGATGAGGCGGCAGATACCACTATGGACTGCAATGAGCTGGCTGCCTCTCGCACCAATAAGGCTTCATGGGTGGAGGCAACCCCTGATCTGATCATGTGCTAAGTGAATTCAAACACCTTGACCTGAAGTGACCAGGAGGCCGCTCTGTTTGAGTTCACCAACGCCCAAGTCACCATCAAAACCCTTCAGTGTAAAGACCACTGATGTCAGATGTCTGACCAGAGAAATCAGTCCAGTGTGGTGTGGGAGGATTTTACTCAAACCTGCAATGAAACCTGCCTCATGCTGCCTGAAGGAGCTGCTGACTCACCTAAAAGAATTTCATCAGTCTGGCTTTCAATGGAGAGTTTTAGTGTCCCATGATGGTCTGAATGCTGTTTTAGTCTTTTCCACCCTGACAAGAATAAAATCCTGGGGGAAACACTGAATCCTTGTCATTTTGGGGGCAAGATATTGGATAGCAGCACAAAAAATCGTCAAATCACAAATCACACACAAAATAGCTTCAATCCAAAAATCTCAGTCTAACCCTAGCGATGACCATCTGAAAACTCCAAACTGATCTGATATTCAGTCGATGGGGTCACGTAGGATAAACAACATGCCATTCCTGCCTACATCAAAGGCCCGTGTAAAACAGCAGGCTAGGGAAATGTCACAAGCCCACGCCACATTGCAGGCTTAATTACTAGTGCGTGTGTGTGTGTGTGTGTGTGTGTGTGTGTGTGTGTGTGTGTGTGTGTGTGTTCACGGCCCCAGTGCAGGGGCTTAACACCAGTGAGATCAGCCAGTATTTATCCCAGTAAGAACAGCTGTGGTTGTCTGACTGTCCAGTCCTCTCGTCTCTGGATCTGCCCACCAGTGTTTCCAGTACATTCATTCAGCAGCGGTGGGCCGGTGCGCCAGCACAGAGACAGCAACAACATTACCACCACTGCTAGAGAAACTGTGGAATAGAACATTAAAATAAAGAAAAGATACAATTTTACCCAATGTACACCAAAAAGACTAGTGTGTTAGCCAAATGCTTAGAGCTTTAATCGTGGTTAAAGTCATACTCTGCAACTTTTTCATAAATTAATGTCAGTTTTTCCAGTGTTTTCCAGTTTTTCAAGCTCTCAGAAGCAACAACAGCGGTTTGTTTGGAAAAAATAGAAGACAATGAACACTTATCACAACAGGTGTCGCCAAAATCTCACCAAATGAGAATAGTTTTAGGCTTACAATATTAGCATAATCTTATATCCATGCATACTTGTGTGGAATCTAATCAAAATGTGCTCTTAGAATCAATCAAGGTCAAGTTCTTCCCATAGACAACCAGTGTAGTATTGATCAATTCTATAATAAATATGTAATCAAACAAACTGCATCATATCTATCATATCAGAGGTGAACCACACTGACTGGGCCTATATATCAGTCTAATACAAACACACACACGCAAGTCGCAAACACTCATGCATCACCTACAGACAATCGCACACTCATGCAGTGAATACGGATGCGCCGATATTTTCCTTCCCTCCTCTCACTCTCTCTCTCTCACTCTTGTCCCTTCTGCAAACACTTGGCCGAGCATAAACTGCACGTGTAAACACATCTATCATCTAATATGACACAGAGCTCACAGCGTAGCACACACAGACCCCAGAGGCACATGCCTTTCAGCGCAAGACCCGTGCACGCTGCTGCAGCGCTTGACTTATGACACACATTATTAAACTGCATGGGGCCAGAGGGGACGAGCGTTACTGCAGCGCTGTCACCAAACCACTGCCAAATGGTAATCATTATGTGTGTGTGTGTGTGTCTGTGTCTGTGTGTGTGTGTTTGTGCGTGGATGTCATTGCTCACTAGCTAGCACTTACAAGGAGAATGCAGTCCCTGATTCATATAGTACTAATAATAGTTAGTGTCTTGGACAGGTATTTCAAAAATGTCCACGCACCACGAGTGACTAAGCATGTTGAGCGACAAGTGTCAAAGCAGCAACAATGTTTACAATATATTATCTGGAAACAGTGGGTGAGTAAAGTGAGTAAAGCCTTGATTGAAGCAATGGATCATAGGTTTACATTTACATTCATATTTTAGGCATTTTGCCGATACTCTTATCCAGAATGACTTACAATGAGTGCAACAGTAGGATAAGCTTCAATTCCTAGATGTCCAACATGGCAAGCAACCAAAATTAGGAGGTCAAAGGTCATGAGTCTTAGGGTCCATCTCCACACTGAGAAGCGTCGCTACAGGCGCAGCCGCGTCAGAAACGCCTAGGCAGACTGCGTCGGCCAAAACAGCTCGGTGCGCCTGTGGAGCAGAGCTGCGTGTGCGACCAGGTTAAAGACCGCTAATATCAGCTCTTCATCTGTGTTTGCCAGTGTCCCACCGATCCTACCACATCAAACCGCATCAAAACAGGAAGGAAAGCCCGCCTTCTGCTTGATTTGATTGGCTGCCTGGCCCAAATGTGACATTGACGAGCGGTGCGACTCCGCGCCTTGCGCTGAAAAGTTGAGAATATTTTAACTTTTATGCACGCCTAAAATCCGCCAGAAAAACGCGACGCGCGTCACAAGAGAAGAGCGCGCGCCAGGCGCGCCGTACCATAGGAAAACAATGGTTTTGGTGCCGATGCGTTTCTAGCGACGCTTCTCGGTGTGATCGCCCCCTAAGAGCTAAACTTGCTTTTTTAGAGAATATTATTTCTGCTTTATTAGACAGTTGACAGAGAGAGGGATGACAAGAAACAAAAGTCCAAGGCCAGATTCAATCCCAGAATATTGTAGTTACGTGTTACAGTATGCACTTTAGCCAACTGAGCCACCAGAACACCCATCAAACCCTACTTTGAAAGGCTTGCATATGGCTTGACCTGGGATCAAACCCTGTAGCATCTTCACATCAGCTCTAGATACAAGGAATGGCAGTTTGTAATAGCTAAAAATTAGTTTCAGATGTACTTTGAACCTGTAAAAGGTTTATGTTTGTATTGTTTATAAACAGGCTAGTATGTTGAGTTAAGGTGAGTGAGTGTATACAGGGGGGAGAGGGGCTCAATAGTACGTGTGTGCCCAGGGGCCCTGTGGTTGGTTAATCCGGCCCTGCTAAACACTAGTGCAGTGGTTCTCAATCATCTGTCATTGAGTTTGCAGGTTTTAATGCCAACCAAACACTACAGCAGCTGCTTTTGTGCAGTGAAATCCACTGTAGAAGCTCTTCAGAGGAATCCGCTGACTTTGACCCTGTCCTCCAGCAGAGCCACACCCTGATCTGGATCAGGATCATCTCACCTAGCTGTGTAAAGGTCAAGGAAATACTCATTTAGAACCAGGATTAATTTCCCTGACTGCCACAGGCCAAGATGGACACCCCCGCTGATCACGAACCCAGCTAGTGACGGAGTGTTAGATCCACTAATTGGAATTTGACAGATGCTTTGTGATGGTGTCAAGGTCGCCCTAAGCCAATGTGTTACTGATGATGATGATGATACTAATGATGCATAAGTGTGTGGTGTATTGAGCCCACATTCCACACCAAAGCCTTTTTATTCACAGTAGTTTACCACCTTTTTAGGCTGACATACATCTTTATAAGGTAAATTCAGTATACACATAAGTAGTCAAACTGATGTAGGGTCTTATAAGGAGTAAGGTTATCGTAAACTAACACTAAAAGTAAGACGATAACTAGGTGTTCAAAAACATTGTTTTAGAAAAAATTTAATAAAAACAAGACTGAAAAAACTAAAACTCAACTAAAACTATCTTATCTACTTGTAAAATGAACTAAAATGAAATAAAAATAAAAACATGAAATATTTTTAGTTTTTGTCTTGTTTATGTGCAGGGTAAAAAAGAATGAAATTTGGGCGGAGAATTTGGGGCTAATTGAAAAATTCAAATAAAGATTTTTTTTGTTTTTTAATTATGATTTATTGTTTGTAGTACACAATACCTGTTGTAAACATATACAAAATACCTATTCTGAATTTGAATCATTATACCCTCACCAAAAATACTAAAACTAGAACTGAAACTAAATAAAAACTAAAGCAAAACTAAACATTTGTTTAAAAAAATAAATAAATAAATAAAATAAATAAAAAATAAACCAAAACTACCAAACCCACACTGAAAACGAATTAAACTGAAATTGAAATAAAAATTGAAAACTATTCAAATGAAAACTAATGAAAAATCCCCAACTATAATAACCCTGATAAGTGGGAAGAAACATAAACCAATGCTTTTCTAAAAGTACAAAATCATTTTTGTTTACATTGGAGGTTATTTGACTTGATTTACCCACTTTTTTATTTGCCTCTACATCACTGCGTGTATAGGCCTACACAGATAGACTCATGTTATGTTGACCCTTGCTGCGATGTGCACTCTTCCTTTGGAGAATCAGATAACCAGTCATCTGGGAATATCGCCAACAGTTTCAGCGGGGTCACGGTGTTGACCTCGTACACAAACAGTCGGGAAAACAGCTTGAGAAAAGCGCTATTGATCAGGCCGCTCCTGGTGTGACCCGTGGCAGTAATCCGAGCTGGAATTAACAGGCTATTCTCCGATCATTCATCCCTATTAGTCACTGATAATTACTCCCTGTACGGTGCTGGGCCTCAGCGCTGTCAACGTGTCTGAACTAAGGAGGTACCTGAGTATGAACCGCAAGCACTGTTGCTTTGAGGCATGTAATGGGTTTTTTTCAGGGGTTGAAAGAATGCAAACTGGCCCATAGGTTGACGATAAGAATGCTGAACTTTCTCTTGGGGTGAGTTCAGCATGTGTGGAGGGGTTTATTGCTTTAGTTCAGGTCGTTTGGCCAGGAGAGAACGGTGCCATTCAAAGACGCCAGAGAATGTGCTACAGTGCAGTTCGCTAGGAGTGAGAATGTCATCGAACCAACTACAGGGAACGATCCCAAAATGCAAGGGGTTATGGGTATAAAGAGAAGGATGTTTGACATCTGATAGCTAGCGGTTCCTCCTGCTTGGAAAGCCTAGCATAATAAAATGAAGTCTGGATTGATGCTCATATTCAGCTATTTCTTCATGGGTTCTTAACTGGTATGAACACCAAAGAAGTCCATCATCCTTAGCTAAAGTAGGGACTGGAATCAAAACTCTGTCCAATAAACAAGCCACCTATCAGTCATGTGACTTTTGTTTACAAGTCCTGGTTCACTTGTAATTAGGCAGTGTGAACCTAAACAAACCAAATACAAAAATGCAACAAAGTAAACCTTTCCACTATGTTTCAGACCAAAGAAAACAAACTGTAGGTGTGATCGCACCCTTAGTTTCCCTATGACTGTGTATGTTACTGTATACTGTGTATGTTTTCAGATACTGCTGCAGTGGAGACCGATGCACAGATGTCTTCAAATTTCAATTCTAGCCAGACACTTTTAATGAAAGACAACAGGATATCTCACACACACACGCACACACCTGATACTGTTTATCAGGAACAACCTGGCCCAACAGCACGCATGTGGAGGCCAGCTGTCATCACACACAGGTAGAGATATTAAAATGAATTTTCCGCTCGCTTCCACCCGCGTATCCAGCTGACATTCCTCGGAAGGTGAAAGGTCGAACGAATAAAAGCACCGCAGACAAAGCAGACAAAGTCCCAGACACAAATATGTCCCCGTTTGTTTCTTCTTTGCCAGTTTACAGCATTGTGCTAATGAATTTCCCCCGTCGACAAACTGCAGCACCCTCTCATTAGCAGTTCAAACAGTGGTGCTCTTGCTGTGCGGGGCATTGATCGGTCCCCTCATTAAAACTATTTGCTCATGCTGGGGGCCAACCCTGCTTTCTGTGGTGAAGAGCCGGACTTATTATTAGGCCCTGAGTCTCTGCCCTCACTGGAATTCACTGTATCGTACGTGGCTTTGACTGGAACTATTGCTCTATTGCTGCGTTCTGTTTAAAGTCGGAAATTCCCAATTGATAGGTCGGAATTACAACCTCAGAAAGCTGGGAAAAAACTGCCAAGAAACATGGACGCCTTAAAACAGTACACAAAAGTACACAATCTTATATCGATGATATTCAGCATTAGTTAAATGTTAGTTAGCTAGCTAGCTAGATGTTAGCTGCCTAGATAGAACGTTTTTAAGTGTAGCTTTACGTTTCAAAATTAAATGTTTATCCATTTGCCAGGTATTTTGACATATTTACTGACAATGTAACTTAAGTGTATTTTAAGAATTATAAACAGATCAAAAGTAATGCTGAGTAGCATTTACAGCCATATGCCGCCATGTTGAGGCGAGATCAGATAACCATATCTCGGAAAACTGTGTCCTACTTTGAATTTCGACTTGAAGGGCCATTCCATTGCATTTTTCCTAGTAGGAAGTTGGAATTTCTGACTTTTCGACATCTCTGGAAGGCAGCATGAGGTCCCCCAGGGGTCCTTTAATGGGTCCTGGGTGCTTCTCAGCAAAATGAAAGCTAGTTTAATTTCAATATTACTGTTACTTAATTAACTAAGTTAGAGAATGTATAAGAGTGACTATTTTGATCATATGGTTCTCTGTCCTGTTATCCCCAAGCTAAACAGTTAGGCTATAAGTTACTCTTAATCATGGCTGCAACTAAAGACTATTTTCATATTGATTTTTTTTTCTTCGACTAATCAACTAATTATTTAGTCTACAAATGCTCAAATGCTAATGACAAATGCTCATCACAAGTTAAGTGGTGTCTTCAAATTGCTTACTTAGTCTGACCAGCAGCCAAAAAAAACCCCAAAGTATTATATGAAACAGAGAAAAGCAGCAAATCTTAGCATTTGTGAAGCTCAAATATTTGGTATTTTCACTTGATAAAACAATGAATCAATCAACAACAACAGAAATCTAACAACAGAAATGTAGCTATAGGGATGCCAGGGGCAAAATCGTACTAAATGGGGCCTAATGTGAATGTAGTGGAGGGTAAACCCACCTAGACTCAGTTTACACACCTGTAAGTAGCATCAAACTCATATAAGTTATATGAGGATTGGGTCTTTCAAGGGAAAAAATTATAAATTAATGCTTTCCTAGCTGATATTTTGGTGGTTGTTTGCCTCATGATTAACCCCCGAGTGAAGCTCATAATGTCCCCACCTTTTTTGTTTACCACCGCACCACTGGGTTTGAAGGGTCTTTGACATGAAAAAAGATTGGGAACTCTATGCTGATATATTAGTATTTACAGCATGTATTTATTTGCATATGGAAAACGCATCGTCAGACAGCAGCCTCGGCTTCCAGCAGTCAGACCTACAGTGTACTGTAGACAACAGTGAGTGATGCTTCGGTAAACAGGGGAGTCACTGCAGTGCAACACGATGAAAAGGACTACAAAACCCACTGTGGGGTGGGTGGGCGTTTCTACACCCAGCCTAGTTAGCCCATATGACAGTTATTTTAAACTGGCTGCACCCTCGTGCTGCTGTCTTCATTAGCAGATGATGGTACAGAAGCATCTATGCTATAATCCTATGATGCATTTTAGATGGATAGCCTACAAATTTCACACATGGAAATATTATAGTGATGCCACAGAAGATGAAAAATACCATAAAGTGAGACAGGGCCACCATAGCTCACTATTGATCAACACAGCCACACCAAAACTCCCTATTGGAATATTATAGGAATATTATAGGGTTTTTTCCTTAAGGTAATAATATGGATTTTCCCATTGCCAGTGCAAGAAAGCGGTTAAATCTTGAATGCTCTTACCAGTGCTGCTCATGGTGCCAATCAGATGTCTTCCCCAGTCAGATGATGTACAGTAAATAAGCCACTATCCACATTGACAGTACATGGATGATGCCAGCAGCCGCAGAGCGCACGAGCCTTATTACCCCCCACTTCCAGGATGAATAACAGGGAAATGTTGACGCAGGAATATTGCAGAGAGCCTGGTTGTCCCTGGCTGTTAAAAGCCTCTGATATCTCCTAAAACAGACGTATAGACACTGTCCTATATACCGCAGGGCTGTGCTCCCTCTCTACGGAACGACAGTGCAGGCTGGGTGTGGGCGCACAGTGGAGAACTGCGACCAGAGTCAAGCTGGACAGAATATCAGCTGGCGCTTCTGGTAGCGAATTTCAAAATAAAAGCCCTGATGATGAACATATGTTTGTAGCTCTGTTCTTTTGGAATATAATGTTGGTCAGGTCTCAAAGTGGGGTTTGGGGGGTTCCTGGGGGGACCAGAGGGGGTTCCAGGGGGTTCACCAGTAAAATGAGCAATAGTTTAATTTCACTGTAATTTAATTCAATGGAAATTTTCACAATCAGAAAATGTATAAATATGACTATTCTACTCTACTAATAGGCTTCACTAACTCCCCACCTACAGTGTAGCCAGTTCTAGAATTCAATACTAAGTCACCAACAACAAAAATCTGTGGTAATGTATGTCGGTTTTCTTGGGGAAACATTGAATTATACCTAAGAAAGATATATGTCATATGCCTAAAAAGGTGGGTAAACTAGGTGGGTTTACTCTGCATCCCTGTGTATATATGAATTCACAAAGACTCACGCAAAGCTGTTTGGTTGAGTATTTTGATCACATTTTTGTTGTTCTGTACACCCCAACACGTAATAATTCCTTTCCTCCAAATGTGACAAAGTCTACGCTTTTATTTTGAAGGCAAAACCACTTAACTTCCTGTCGTAGTCTAGCTAACTCCGGCTAGCTTGTCGCAGCTCTGGTTCAGCATCCAGCAGCAGTCTGCTGGTGAATACCGCGTCTGACAGCGCCACTGCGCTCGTGGCGTGGCGAGCGTGAACGTGCGGGAGTTGTAGTCTTTCTAAATGAAAAGAACCGTCGAAATAACCGACGTCGTGCTTATTTTGGACTACAAGCGAGGTCTGTGTAAACAAACCGCATCGTGCAGGAGACAGGCGACAGACCTACGACAACAACAGAGGGAACCAGAGATTTCCCCTTTGTCAGTCAGTCAATTCACATAGCCTAGCTTGTTTTCTTCGTATCCTTGTGCTCTTTCTCCTTTTCTGTATATTGCATATATCTTTATGCTTTTAGACTTTTTCAGTTATTTCATACTGCATGGGTTTCATCTTTAGTAAGCCTATATTTCATATCATACATATTTTCATTCATTTTTCTTTGTCCCAGTATGCTCTACACACCCTGATGCTACAAATCCTATTTTTTCAGTTATACATTTCTACTTAAATGTTGTGCTATGTTTAATATCCACCATTTCTTATGTGTTCTTATTTATTTTCATTTTTCATTACTATTTTGCTGCAACAACACAATTTCCCCATAGGAATCATTGAAGTTTCCATCATTATACATTTTCCCTTATTAAAGCTCAATATAAATGGCATTTAAATGGCTCACTTAAGCATGTTAATTCCAACAAATACGCCTTATTATTGCTGCTTTACTAATGTATTACTCAAGTATTATTTATTAATGTATCATTTTCCGTGGTTTGATCCTTGATTTGATATAAATCTTCCTTGTTTTGACACGTGCTTACCCAATACGCCCAATGTATTATTTTCTGACTCTATTATAACTTAATTTGAATTTATAGAGCCAATTTATGAAGCATGGGGCTCGTTTATTATATTGCAATGTTCATTATGGCAGGTGCAGTGCTGATTCTCTTTACTTGTCTGCCTCCTGCTGGGAGGAAATTCCGTTACATCAAATCAGCTGCAGTATATTTTCTTCCACAAAGTTTATACTGTTTATTTTCCCATTCCATCAAGTATATTATGTTGTGGCACCCAGCAATATTATTGAATTGAAGCTATTATGTTGCTTTTACATTGTAAATAGAGAAAACTGCTCTTGTAACTCTGTAGCCAATTAACCCTTTCCTTGTTTTTTAATTAACTTCCAGGTCTTTGTGAAATATGAAACATATAACATTGGAGTTAAGAATAGGAAACTTGTCAAACATTCAAATACAATCCAAAATTGGGTAACTGAATTATTTAATACATTTTATTAAATAAATTAAATACATTTTGAAAAAGGAAAAAAGGAGTAAAACTAAAAAAAGAGCATTTAATTACATCATTTCTAGGGGTTTTAAAAATAGTAATAGTATAATAATCATCATATCAGTTGTTCTCAAGTAGTCAAATAATTAATATCTATTACAATATGTTGACTTTTGATTTGAGAGTCAGTAGCCTATATTTGCAGTTGGGAATAAGATAAAGATAACGATAAAATTCCAACAGTCCTTTCTTTGTGAGAACTTTATAGCCAATGAGCTTTTATCGCGACACAATGGTCATGACGTCACATTTACGCGACCAATACTCGGTAGTTTAATACATCCATGCTCGGTACGGCATGGCTTCCACTTGTTGGGCTTAACTCTCATTTTTACAAAGTTAACTGACAGTTTATAAACTCTTTTAACCCTAACGACATGGATGTGTCCGGGGCAAACGATGACAGCTTTGCAATAGAGGTCATTCTTCCAGAAGGGGATAAAAAAGCTCCATCTTGTCCGCATGGTAAGGCAAAAATAACTAGGATAACCTCGTAGCTGGGAACGTCACATAAAACACCCTTAAAAAATTGGTAGCTTAAAGTTTCTTTGCTTATTGGCAAAATATATACCTGGTAGAACATGACTTAAGGCGTTTCACGTATAAATAAAGTCTTCTGGTAAATTCGGCGTATAGCTGATCCACCAAGCAGCTTTTATTTAAACAAAACATCAACATTTAGAATTACTTCATACTGCTCGCAACGCCTTCCACGGCGGTGTAATTTGGTGGAAGAAGGCTGTGGGAATACCGGGCGAACCAATTAAAAAGTTGAAAAGCTATTAAAAGAAATGCTGCATGTGTATTGGATGTGAGCCGAATTAAAGAGTGACTCCTAACGACTCATTAAAGGTCTTAAGTCATGTTCTATGAAGCAAGTTATGTAGCCTACCTTTGCCGATTAGCAAGGCAACATTAAACTGATGGATTTTTAAACGGAGTTTGGCGTGGTGTCCTCTCCATTCAGCTGGGAAGGGCACATGTCGGCGTTACACCTCATGGTAAAGCATCTAACTTACAAAATAACTTGCATAATGTTATTTGTGTCTTTTGCCAGGTCCAACGTTGTTATTTGAGAAGGTTTGCAAAGGAGATGAGAAAGGCAGGAGGTTTTATGCTTGCTCAGCCTGCAGAGATAGAAAAGACTGCAACTTTTTTCAGTGGGAAGATGAAAAGGTAAGCTCTCTAGTCACGGTCAGCTTCAAAGCCAAAATCTTCAGTTTTTCTGATGTGACATTTGTATTTATCACGTAAGATCAAATGTCTGAACACGTTGAACACTCACTCATTCTAATGCACTGTTTGTTTGTTAGGTGTCAGAGGCCAGGCTGTTGGCCAGAGAGGCAGAGAACCAGTCCAAGAGACCTCCGTTCACCCACAAGGAGTACTGCTCCAGGTAAGAAGCCAACAGCAGACATGACTTAACACTTTTTATGAATCACAAGGAGCCACTGGTTAATTCGGCATACAAGTGATTCACAAAGCAGATTTTTGTTTCAATAAAATCTCTGCTGACCAATGCTAAAGGTTGAAATAATATTAAAATGAGTGCTGCTTAGTGTATCGGCTGTATGCCGAACTGAAGAGTGGACCCTAATGATGATTAAAAGGTCTTAAGTCATTTTCTAGGAGGTGTGTATGTTCACCAATAAGCAAGGCCACATTAAATTGCCAGATTGTTGAATGGAGTTTGGCGTCATTTTTCTCCATACAAGAGAAAACAGAACATATCGGGGTGAATTGAGAGCCATATTAGCCTGTTTTTGTACAGGATTGAGATGGTTGCAATGTCAAATCCGCACGACTCAAGTCATCACACTAATACCTCAATCAGACTAATATCTTATGAAAATTGATATCTTATATTTAAGTGAGGCTGTTTTCATGCACCGTAACTTGTCCCTCAGGTTTCGGAAGTTCGCCTCCCTCCCGGTGGATGACAAAAAATTCTGTCAGGACTGTCAGACTCTGCTGCTACTGGGCGAACACGACGCCCACGCCTCCCACAAGTCTGCTGCCATCACCGTGGCTCAGCTGAGGAGGCCCAGTGCGCTGCTGCGCCCGCTGGAGAACAAGAAGAGCAATGCCCAGTACCTGTTCACCGACCGTAGCTCACACTTCCTGTTGGACACCTTGGCCGGTCAGGGATACAGGAAGGTGCTGTGTGTGGGCACACCCAGGTGAGGGATGTTATCCAGTGGATTTTGGGGTTTGAAGATACTTGAAACTAGATGTTTGTTTTAATTGTCTTTTAGAGAGGGATCAACTTAAATGGTAATGGAGGAACTCTGGAGGAAACACCTAATACCTTTAATTTTTGGGCTTGAAAATTGTCAAATTAGAAGATACTGAATATTTCAGCAGTATCACTATTGGCCCTCAAAAACCCATCTTGGTCAAAGCATACAGATGGGAGAACATTTATACAGACCATGCATACAGAAATCTTTTTCATGCATGTACTGTATGTATTTCATGCATTTCATCCTACTTTGTATAATTACCTCACTGTGTGCCACGCTGCCCCAGCGCCCATAGTGATTGAATGCTGAATATATATTATAGTTTAATTGTGTAATCTACTGTCTGTTATATACCTTGCAGTGTCCCTGAAACTGTATGTAGACAAAGACAAATTCTTTATACTTGTCAATTAAAGTGAGTCTGATTCTGATGAGTAGATTAAATTTTACTACAGACCAATTGTTAAAACTTTTTACAGACAAATGACTGACATTAAACACTGTCAGAATGTGTTTTTTATTTACGTGTGATTGTCACTCTTTGCTAGACTCCAGGAGCTGATCAAGTTGCGTAACCTTGAGGGGAAACATGAGCCTATGAAGAGTCTCCTGCTGGACATTGACTTCAGGTGGGTCTATCATACTGGATTCTCCTACTATATAGCTGCTCTATCATAATGGCACATATGGACAGTAGAGACTGCATATTAGCACTAGCAAGACATCAGATTAGAGCCGACATCACTAGGGATGGGACGATATGCTCACGTATGTCACGATACGATTCGATACGTGATACGGGGTTCATGATTCGATACAACCACGATACGATGTAATAAATTAAAGTTCAATGACGACAAAGTCTGACTGTGCAGAATTATGTTTATTTCTGAGCCACAAATCTTTCTAGCAATGGCATTGGCTGGCTAGAATGTAAACAAGAATATAAAAATGTCATTACAAAGTGCAAATGATGTAATTTGGATGGAGAGCTTGTAAACTTGTGATGGTCAAGCGTCACATTTGTCACATTTTTGTATTGCAATATATTGAATTTCGATATATCGTCCCATCCCTAGACATCACTGTCATGCACGTATCGATAGATACCAGATGATCCCTGGAATATCTCTAGAATATCATAGAGTGTGAAGGTTACAGATCTCCAGGTGGTTTGGCCAGGCCTGGCTCTCTGGTGGTCTCAGGAACCGTACGGCCGGGTACAGCGGTTCGGTGAACTGGTGATGAGCCCTGTCGAACACCGGCGTCAGGGCCGCCGAGAACCTCTGCAAGACAAACATGGTCTCCGCATCGTAAAACGTCAGCTTGCCCTTCTCGTAATTCACCCACACTCCGACCCTTCCTGGCGGCGTTTGCCCGACGGCCTGGCACGCCACGTTGCGATCGTTGTGCCAAGCAGAAAGACGCCCGTCCCGGAGCTCCACGCACCACGAGTTCCTGTTCCGGCCCAGTTTGGCGCCCTTGTCCCGCCCCTTCCTCTCCAGGGAGCCATAGGCCACGCCCACGGCCCAGGCGCCGCAGCACCGAACGTCCACTTCCCAGTAGCTTTGGCCCGCTGTGACGGACAACGAGCCCAAAGCGCCGCAGACCTTGTCGAACTGGAGGGGATGCTCGGGAGCAGCATGGGCAGAGCCTGAGAAGCAGATGCCACGCCCCTCTGCCGTCACTGCAGTCTGGCCATGGCAGGTCTGCCTGTCAATCATCATGGGGGACGAATCTGAAATGTAGCAGAGCACCCATTTTCCGTGATGGCACTTTGACCTTTGAGCATGCATCAACGTTATTTCAAATATATCTAGGGGTGCGATCACACCTACAGTTTGTTTTCATTGGTCCGAACCATAATGGAAAAGTATACTTTGTTTAATTTTTGTATTTGGCTCATTTAGGTTCACACATGGATTCACAAGTAGCTTGTTTTGGCGTTTTGGTAACCTGTCTTGAAGTGTCTTCCCACCAAGTTAGAGATTTTGGCAGGGGGGAGTCAATGCAAATCTGATTCCAGTCCCAATTAATGGACGCCAATGGACTGATGGACTTGTTTGCACTCTTTGCCATAAATTACCTTCTCTGGTGTTCATACCAGTTAAGAAGACCTGAAGAAATAGCTGAATATAATTGGTTCAAATGACGTTCTCACTCCTAATGAACCGCACCACAGTTTGCATGGAAGAGAACCAAGACCTGCATTTTCAGCCGTCACAGTGCGTTTTTTTGGTGCAACCTGAGTTAAAATGTTCTCACCTGCCCAAATGAACCAAACTAAAGGAGTAAACGCTCCAGAGTTTGATAAACTTCTCCAAATATGCCTAGTGTGAACGCATCCTTAATTTAGCCAGTCATGTTTTACATGATACTTTATTGATCCCTAAAACAAAATTCTCTTTTCCGCGGCCCCCCTTTGACATAATCGTCCTCCTACCTAACAGTAGAGTCTTCCTCTGCAGCTGGGCTTTCAGGTCTTTGGAGATGGAGCATAGTGTTTTCATAAGCTTCTCAAATCTCTCTTCATTCAGTCGGATTTCGTTCTCGGAGGCATTTGGCTTCTTACAACTGGGAAAGTATTGATCACGATGATTTTAGAGAGAGATTTAAAATAGAGCACTATAGGTGCTCACCAACATAGCAATAGTTTGTTAAGACCAGAAGTTCAATCTCTGTGATGATAAATGACATCTAATGACAGGACATTACCTCATATTTTCAGGCTGACCCTGCAGAAGAGACACAAACAGAAATACTACGATTAACACAGCAAGGGAAAATACCGTTAAGTGAAGTTTCTTTTTTAAACTTTGTAAGTGAATATCTCTTGAATCGGACCTTAATGTCTCCCTCTGCCTCTTGGTTCTTGGTCAGTGCTCTCTGGGTGGTGGCAATACTCTTGTTGACCTGGGCCAGGTGTTGGTCCCAGTCCTTCAGAACCTGATCAAGTCTGGTCCTGGTCTGTCTCAGGTCCAGCTCCAGCGAGTCCAGGACCACCTGCTCGTCCTGCTTCAGGACAGACCGCATGCCCTCGAAGCGCTCGCGAACCTGCTGTTTCATCACCTCCGTGCTCCTCTTCATCAAGGAAAATGGATGGAATGAGAAGCAGAACTTGAGTGAAGGCCTTACCGAGTTTATACCATAAGTGTTAAATCTCCCATGAGATAATTGGTGCAGTGCAATGTAAGTGTAGTGTAGAGGAGTGTAGGATTGATCAGTGCTTAGGGTCATGGTTCTGGTACACCAAAATGTCAGTTCAATGAATGAAAAATCTGTAATGGGAGGTGCCCACTTGATAACCCCGACAACATGCTGTCCCACTCCATTCCTTCCCCCTTTTATCCTTTAACATCCGAGCCAGATTTCTGTGTTGGCACTCATTTTAATTTAATAGCACAAAGATTAGTTAGATCAAATCCTGTGTATTGGTAAATGACTTTATCTACACTGTAGTGCTATGTTTCCTACCGATTTGGACTCGCTGTGGGTTGGATTGTCTCTCTGGAGTAAGTATTGACAGGTCGTATACTTACAGAGAGATCCGCCTTGCGTTTCTTCAGAGACTGGATGTGGGCCTCAGCCCGAGATCTCTCTGCCTGGAGCTCCCCCACACGTCTAGACAGTTGCTCCTGTAAAGAGTGGACCTGAGTTGTATTCAAACTACTCGACTAGTATTTATTTAAAATAGATTAATTGATTTAAACTTTGATAACTTAATGGTTGGTTGCAATTTTGGCAAGCCTAAAGTTGAATCTGAATTTGATACTTGTTTGGTTGACAGTTTCCCTATGATTTCAGACTTTTTGGACACCCTGTAAAGCCGTTTGGTGGACACTTTTATCTAAAGCGCCTTAACATTGCCATGAGTGCATACAGTTTTTGCATGGGTGGCCTCAACGGGAATCAAAGCCTTGGCCTTGGCGGTGTTAGTGCCATATTTTTCCCATTACAGCCGTACAGGACCACACATGCACACATTCTGTATTATGCAGTTGAAGAATAAAAGCGCATTAATTGAGCCTTCACGCACATCTTTACCTCTGAGAGTTGTCGAGCTTCGGCTAGCTTCCTTAGTAGTTTTGGGGAACGTGGGAAGGGCTGAACAACCCCATCTGTACTGGAGTCCAATGGAGTAAAGCTCAGTCCACCATCCTGCAGTACACTCGGGTTACCTGCAGAGGGCGAGCCAAGACCACTCTGGACCGATGGAGGAGCCCGTGTCGACAGTCGACTATCGACAGATGGCTGTTTCTCTGTCATTTCTGAGGAGAGACAGATGCAATCAAGATATGTTAAATCCGGAGCTGCCATGTTTTAAAAAGCATTGTTCATTCATAGCCCGAACTAGTTTGTTTGATATGGCTGTGTTTGCAGACTGAACCAGTTCCTCAGGTTTTCATAACTCTGTGAAAACCTGTCTGTTCTGGGTCCATGCCAAGCTTTCTGTTACAAAACTATCCAGAACATGGTCTAATTTCCTCTCCAAATTTCCTGAAAACATATCCGCTGCAAAGCATAGTCACATTGCACAGATCTCTGAATATTTTACATTTGGATTGCAACAGTTGGCATATTTTGTATGTATACTGTTGCAAAGCACCAGTCTTTTTTTTAAAAGAGTTAGTTCCTTGTTGAGTGTGCAACAACTTGTAGACTTCTACCTGCTGTAAGAGCAACATATTCTTTATGCTGTGCACAGTCAAATATAGACTAAACTGTATTCGTTTAGCATGAAATTATGGCTCTCAGCACTGCTTACCTCTGATCTGCTCTCCCTGGCTCTCTGTTGTGTGCTTCTGTAAAGAATGCGAAAGATAGAACTGCAGAGAGGGTGTGTTCTTGCATTACAAGCCGCAGCCTGCACTGTACACTCAAACCCCTTATCGTTACCTGGATACACACCTCAGGAGATTCAGTGTATTTGCCAACTTTGTGTGGATATAGATAAGTTCAAACTTGCTCTGTGTTTCTAGCTTGCATTAGACAAAGAGCACTACACAAAAGGCAATATGCTGTATTTGCAAAATTTTCTGAGCTTCGTGTCTCACTGAATAACATGGGGTATGATCATTTCTTCCTGTTTCAGGTATGCCCAGTTCTATGGCAAGGATGAATTCTGCCATTATAACATGTTCAACCATCACTACTTTGGCGGAGAGGTAGGAGTTACAACACTTGGATTTTTTTTTCTTTTCATGGGGTTACACTACATTAAAGCAGTGCCGTTAATGCTGTCTTCTAAAGATAACGAGCCTGTGTTTGTATTGTTAGGCATCCAGTGGGGTCCTGCAGGCCTTCCTCAGTGAGTCTGATGGGGAGAAAGTGGTGATGGTGGCTGACCCTCCATTCGGTGGCCTGGTGAAGCCTCTGGCCAACAGTTTCTCTCTGATCTCACAGACGTGGAGGAAACTGCAGAGCCCTGGTCAGTGTCGCTGTTCAGTTTGAAGTTTTCCATGTGAAATAGATTTATTTTTTCATATGAATTGAATTCATGGCAAATAAAAATGAATCAAATATTTTGTCAGTTTTAATGTAAGAATCCCAAGTCCAATTTTTCAAGCTAACCATCCATGTGTTTGTATGTGTGTGTCCAGACAGCAGTAGTGTGGAAATGCCCATGATGTGGATCTTCCCTTACTTCTTTGAACCTCGCATCTTGGAGTGCCTCCCCTCCTTCACCATGCTAGACTACCAGGTATTGGCATTGAACCAAATTGAGCAGAAAACACAATGGTAAAAAATACTATACTGTGTCAGTATGCGTTTGTAGGTGATTATGAATGAGATAATGTAGCGGATGTGGTCAGTGGTCCTAGTACTGCATTTCCTCCTTGAGAAGATTAATACACATGACCCCTAGGTCTCTGCATTACTCTGTAAGGGGATATCCCATTATAATTGCTAGGCGTAACCCAGGTTTGGTACAGCTGCAGGATATTGAGTCATAGATTTAATTTACTAGTGATAATGAAATGCAACAAACTAACTCTAGTCCAGTCTAGTCAATTGTGCAATCATAAGCGATGAACTGAAGTTCAGACATCCAAACACTATGTTTCTCTTGCACTATAAACTAACCCTACACTATGTTTCTCTTGCACTATAAAGTAACCCTACACTATGTTTCTCTTGCACTATAAACTAACCCTACACTATGTTTCTCTTGCACTATAAACTAACCCTAGGCTATATTTCCCTTGGGCTATAAACTAACCCTACACTATGTTTCTCTTGCACTATAAACTAACCCTACACTATGTTTCTCTTGCACTATAAAGTAACCCTACACTATGTTTCTCTTGCACTATAAACTAACCCTACACTATGTTTCTCTTGCACTATAAACTAACCCTAGGCTATATTTCCCTTGGGCTATAAACTAACCCTACACTATGTTTCTCTTGCACTATAAACTAACCCTACACTATGTTTCTCTTGCACTATAAAGTAACCCTACACTATGTTTCTCTTGCACTATAAACTAACCCTACACTATGTTTCTCTTGCACTATAAACTAACCCTAGGCTATATTTCCCTTGGGCTATAAACTAACCCTACACTATGTTTCTCTTGCACTATAAACTAACCCTAGGCTATATTTCCCTTGGGCTATAAACTAACCCTACACTATGTTTCTCTTGCACTATAAACTAACCCTACACTATGTTTCTTTTGCATTATAAACTAACCCTACACTATGTTTCTCTTGCACTATAAACTAACCCTACACTATGTTTCTCTTGCACTATAAACTAACCCTAGGCTATATTTCCCTTGGGCTATAAACTAACCCTACACTATGTTTCTCTTGCACTATAAACTAACCCTACACTATGTTTCTTTTGCATTATAAACTAACCCTACACTATGTTTCTCTTGCATTATAAACTAACCCTACACTATGTTTCTCTTGCATTATAAACTAACCCTACACTATGTTTCTCTTGCATTATAAACTAACCCTACACTATGGTTATCTTGGACTATAAACTAACCCTAGGCTATATTTCCCTTGGGCTATAAACTAACCATATGCTATGTTTCTCTTCAAGTGGACTATAAACTAACACTAGGGTCCATTTCTCTTGAGGTGGACCGTAAACTAACCCTAGGCTAAGTTTCCATCCAGGTGGACTATAAACTAAACCCTTGGCTGTGTTTCTGTCCAGGTGGACTATGACAACCATCCCCTGTATAAGCATGGGAAGACGGGCAGGAAGCAGTCTCCTGTCCGACTGTTCACCAACATCCTTCCCCGAGATGTCGTCCTTCCTAAAGATGAGGGCTACAGGTATCACCACACTCAATCTGTCATCTTTGAGACCAACTTTTTCGATCAGGACCACAGAAAAGGAATTTGGGTGCATTACCTGGAAATATAATTGAAAAGTGTCCATCACTACTTTGACGTTTGAGTTGGACATGCTCATTTGTGTGAATCTACTTTTAGGAGCATATGCTACTTAATAGTAAAAGATCATTTTAGTATATCTGCCTTTGTTTCCTTTTAGATTTTGCTCTATATGTGAGAGATGCGTGTGGTCCCTGAACAAGCACTGTGCTAAATGCAACGTGTGCCCATCTAAGGTACAGTACTGCAACTTTCCATACATTATAGTACTTTGCATAATGTGTTGAAGGCAGTCTATGAAATTGACACATATGGTTCAACTGTCACTGCCTGTCTATCCCTCCAGGATGGCCGCGAATGGAAGCATTGCTCGACATGTGAGAAATGCATGAAGCCATGTAAGTATACTGATGCATATTGCGAGATGCACATGGTGCGATGCATGCTGATACAAGTTTAAACTAACTAAAACATCACTGTCTTACTAACAGTCCCCCCTTCATTATTTTTAGGACTTCAGATATTACAATATGCGCTGTAAAATGCGATAGTCCAATACCATACTAGCAGGCTTATGGTCTAAACTTATTTTAATGTTGACTGACTGATTGTGCCACAAGATCCCGACGAAGAACAAAACAAACACATCTGCATTAATAAATTCACACTAATACAACTGTCATGACCAGCTCGAAGGCCATGACAAGTAACGGGAGAAGGGGCGTCACACAACATTAGGAAAAAATAAAATATTCTAGAAATGGAATAAAGTAAATCTTAATCTTAAATCTTAATAAATAGCAGCCAATATTTAGTTTCTTTCTTGTTGTTCTGCCCAGCGTGGAAACACTGCCAGTCCTGCGGGCGCTGTGCCCTCCCAGACCACCCATGTGGCCAAGGCCAGGGGAAGGAGGGCTGCTTCAACTGTGGCAGCCTGGAGCACAAACGCAAAGGCTGCCCTCTCAAGGACACACACCGCATCAACAAGTGAGTAACCCTAACCCTAAATTGTCTATTGTTTTTCAAGGGTGCATATATGAAATGAGTGTACATTTGGAAACCCTGGCATGGTTTCCCCGCTTAGTTGGGTTCGTTTGGTCATATGAAAAACACAGCAAACGGACTGAGACCTTGTTGAGAAGGTTTCTTGGTTTGTTTCCAAAGCCAACCCTGGTGCTTCATTTTATGCATGCAGACCATGATCTGACCTGTGATCTGACCACTCAACTACAGGAAGCACTGTGCATTGCGGGTTAAACACGCTGTGAAATATGGGTTCAGGATGAATTTTACCCCAGAAGAAAATCCTTTCCCACAACAAATTTCTGACCAGTGAAAGAAATAACTGCCCATTGCCCATAACTGCTTGTTAATAAATTATGGTTCACTTGAAATTTTGCAGTGTAAAACGTAACCAAACCAAACAAAGGAACTATAGGTTTGAAAATAACTTGGACCGTAGACTAAAACCCCAATTCTGGCATCTCTTCAACATCTCATCATCGGTTACCTGTTGGGTTTAGAATTATTGTAAGATTTTAAAATTCACTTTTAAAGCACAGCACAAGTTAGCTCTGGCCCCAAGCTAGATTATAGACCTTTTAACCCCCTATGAGCCAAAGTTAATTCTTATGGCTAAAGCTTTTGGGCTCAACCTGCTTGAGGAGTGTAGACTAGCAGAATGAGACTCATATCATATTTTAAATCATTATTTGCTTTTATGCAATGTCTTTTGTCCTACTACTTGTACTATGCTATGCTGTATTGTCTGAGTATGATGTTGGCGTTGATTGTTAAAGCACTTTGTAAAGTCTGTTTAAAAAGTGCTATACGATAAAGCTTACCGTTATTAAAAGTCATGAGAACAACTTAGCAGGATTTAGCTTCATATATAACCACTCAGAGGCTTCACTGTGAAATTCATGCCCTCAAAGACTTAATCTTTTGAGTCCCATCACTGAGCCAATAAGTGCAAATGCTCGCTTGTCTTAACTTGTTCTTGTTGGTGTGTGTGTCTGTCTGTGGATCTGTGTTTTGCCTCATGCAGATATCGGTCCAACGCCAAGGGAGGACGCAAAAATGTGTCCCATCATCCCCTCTTCAAGCCCAAGGGTAAGAGGAAGTCAGGCGCCGCTCGCAGAGCAAAGAGGATGGCCGCCCTGTCCACGTGAGCTCGGCGTTCGTGCAGATACCTTGTCGACTGTGCAATCAGAAGCGATGAACTTCAGACATTCAAATCGTAGAATAGATCAAATATGAATATAAATGAAACATTATGCATATTTCAGTATAGTTTTAGCCTGCTATTTCTATGTGTTTGGACTTGAAGTTTCATTGCTAGAATCCCATCCCTAGTTCATGTTGGGACTTCACCTCTGGTCTAATAGCTGTTCTTAACTGTGTAAACAGAATGAGTGCTTTTGTGCAGTGTTTGGACTTGAATAAAAACCTAACGTAAATTAACATTCTAAATGCTATTCATTTTGTATCTAGCAGCTTTTTGTAGTCTGAAGGAAAGATTATTACAGTCCGTAGTCTGTCACACACTAAGGATAAGCCATATCCATCTGTGTTCTTTTGTACATAATCACACTTATAAACTGAGCATGTCTGTTGGGCAGAATATCAGGTCTGTTACACATATGAATGCAATCTGAGCTGCTTATGCAAGACTCCAGATTCTCTGATTTTTACTTTTTAAATACTTTAACTACTACTACTACTACTGAAGAGAACTGGGACAAATATCATCTCAAAGTGAAATGGCAATCAAGCTTTTTTTTTTTTTTCTTTTTTCTTTTTTTTTTTTTAGCCTTTTTAAAATGTATTTATTCAGGGAAAGACTGAGCTCCATGTTCTTTTCCAGCAACACCCTGCTTCACATTCATACAATAACACACACTCATGCTGGGAGCTGACCAGTACAACAATTTACAAGTGAAAATTTACATTTAAATTACAAATTTCTTAACCTGAAAGCAGTTGGTTTTTGTGGGTGCACTACATGCCTTGTTGGTAATCCAGGCATGATCTGTAGTCTATAGCTACATCTACAGGGTCCTTGCAAAGTCTGAAAAAATGTTTTAAGGCCTTAAAGTGTTGTATAATGTCTTAAATCCAGTTATAGAGGTCTTATTTTTTCCATGCAACGACAGGTTTCTTTTTTTTTTTTTTTCTTTAAATAACAAAACAACACAAAACACAGAACTGACAAAAACATAAACATGTAGAGACATCAGAAAAGAGAAGAAAAACATTGTAAACATAACAAATGTAAAACAAAGTATATTAACTAGACAGAATGGAGATCACAGCCCAGTTATGAAGAAAAAAGGTAGAGAAAGTCTAACTGATATAAACAAATACAGGTATAGTCATATAAGCTTATACATAAATAAAATGTATAAAGTTACATAAAAGAACAGAACATAAAGTATTATACACTCCATTTACAGTTTTTATAAATAAGGACAATACAAAAGGCACAAGACAGCAAAAACAAAAAAAAAGCGGAAAACAAGAAAAGAAGAATACAAAAACAAATAGGACATATATATATATATATATATATATATATATATATATATATATATATATATACATATATAACGACAGGTTTCTTTGTGCTGCATGTCCACTCTTAGCTGAATCCAGAGCAGTGTTAGTAGTACAGCATGCATCATATCTGCTTTACTAAACACAGTTGGACTTTTTATCCCTTCACAATCAATTTCCTGGTGTCCTTTTTCTTATTCTGCCCATTTATAGTTTCACAACTTTGATTAGCTGTGTTCAATCAGAAACAGGCTGCTTTTGTCAGCTTTTTTTCTAATTTATCTCGGTTTATAAATTGATCTCAAATTCAATTTCAGGTGGCATTAAAAAGGCCTTGAAAAGTTTTAAATTTGTCTCTGTGAAACCTGCAGATACCCTGAACCAAAAAGTACAGCATGCAAAGTTGCTTGCTCATTATACCAAGTCAGTTTTGTCTTTGGCCACTTGATGGCAGCATTGTCTATAGTTCCTCTACTGTCTCATCTAATCCCCCATAAACTTTGCGTAGGTTACCAAATAACCTGCTTTTCACTGGGAGGGATTTGCATATCTGTTAATAATACAGAATATGTCTAACTTAAGTAGACTTAACATTCAGCTCCTCTATAAGTATGACACCCTCACATCTCTGTGGGTTCATACAGCAATGAGTGTGAGTAGGAGTGGACATAATTAAACCTGACTCAGACACTAAGGGGCTCTGAACTAGTGCATGCCCACACACACATACACACACACAAACACACTGTCAGTGACTGCTCACAGAGGAACAAGGAGTGTCTCATAAAGTAGATAGATATACATCCTGCCAGCGTCATGCATATATTCATGGTGATGATGGTGAAAAGACAGATTCATAGTGCTCACACACACCTGCTTTCATATGTGTTTACTCTCTCTAAACGGCGAAGACAGACACAGGAACACGTTATCTCTAAACAACATCCATGCCAGCAGGAAACTTCTGTTTTTTGGTGTTTATGTCATCAAATATAATTTTTTTTCTATTTTTAAATGTACCTGTTTACAAGGCACTTTTATCAGGAAATCTCATATGTACGTCGCTTTGGATAAAAGCGTCTGCCAAATGGGAAATTGTAATTGTAAATACCACACACCCATAATACTTGAAAATCTTTGAAAGTTTGTGATTTGAGAAAAATAAAAAATAAGGCCTTAAACATTTTGGAAAATGATTGGGTGGCATTGAAAGTATTTGATTTTTCTTTTTAATTAAACCAAATTGGACCTTTCCTCACATCCTGAGGAAAACCCTATGATGGATATTTGTGTTAATATAGCAGCAGCTTTAAAATGAAAGATTTCACCAGGAATTATTTATCCTAGTCGACGGTAACTAAACTTTTGCTTTCTGTCGAGTGATGGTCAATGTTGTAATGGTAAATACAAAGGTGTTTAAACTATGACCTCCAACTGGTGATCACCGTAAGGCAAACAACCACTAATATCAACAAAAATCAACTGCACTTTCAGAAAAGCATTGTTTTTTTTTCCCCTTAAAAGACCATATCTTCTTATAACTTACATCTGTTTGATATAACTTAGTATAATGTATACAGTGAATGTTGTCATAAAGATTCATATCAGCCTTAAAAGGCGTTTAAAATAAGTGTAGTTGGGCTTACCCTCTACTAGTACTAGATGGGTACTTACAAGTCCAGTCTAGCGTACCTGAACTGAACCAAATTGTGCACTAAACATAATGAATAACCATACAGAACAGAAGACTTGTGCAGTTCTTTCATCAGCTTCCTTGGTTAAATACACACACACACACACACACACACACACACACACACACACACAGTTTCTGGTGTGCTTGCCCTTTCCATCTCTTGCTTTTAACCTATATTTGAGTCCTTTATTCTCTGTAAAGCACTTTGTAATGAACCTGTTTGTTGAAAATGCTTTCTAAATAAATTTGACTCTACTCTAATGCGGATTAAATAAAAGCACATAAAAGGCCAAATAAATGCCCCCAATTGTCAGATTACACATTCATGTGCTTTCAGGATCATCAGATATATGACTCTCCCACCAGAACGTAGCACTTGAACATCTCAGTACTGTGTCCAGTACTGAGACACTACTGTCAGTACAGTACTGTCTTTCTCCTTGGATTTTCTGTTGATGCAGTTTGAGTTTCTCTGTTCTTTGTCTGTTCAGCCATGGTGGCTATCACTGCTAATCAGTTCCTGTGCATCACTTGCTGTGCGCCAGAGGATTTTTCTCAAGAAAGACCTACCAGGCACCGGCTGTTTAGAAGAGCAAGGGTGTATTCCATTACATAAAGATTTCTCCCCACCTCACGTCTCCTTCTCGCCTCCTCGATGAAAGGTCACAGGGGAAACGAGGAGAAGATGCGAGGAGGAGAGGAAGGGAGTGAACTGTGTCCGCTCAGTTGGAATGTCCTTGCACGCGCCGTATTGAAGTGATATTTGAAGCGTGGCATTGAGGCTCCTCCTGCACAGGATTTCCTTCCCCTCCACAGATGACAGCTGTGTAGTTTTATCCACATAGAGACATTTTAAAAAGTTAAGATAATGTGTAATTCATCTTAACTATGTCAACCCCTAATGAGCCTCGTCTACCTCATGGAGGTAGAACACCTAAAAGAAATTTCTAACATCTAAAAGTTTCCTTCTGTTTCCTGATCTTTCTTTGAGTTTTTATTCTGTATACTTTATCATTTTATCTGCTGTAGGCTATTTTTGGGGTTTTGTGAAGCACTTTAAAGTGCTTTTAACACTGTTAAGGAAGGTGCAACACAAATAACGTTATTATTATCATTAAAGAAATTTCTTAAGCTGTTTGCGTTATTGTGAAAAGTTTGCCCTTTCTGTGACTCCCCTAAGTGACCACAAATCTAGCTGTAAGAACATAATGTGTAAAGCAAACAATGAAAGTCTGTCAATGAGGTTTAGTAAAAATGTGTTACCTCCGAAGGGCAATTCCATGGCAACCCACACACACAATTCACAAGAAAGATGAATACAGGGACACATCAAGGTTTTCAAACACGGCAAACAAACAAAAGTGATTCCAGCAAGAGATAAATGTGCTGGCCTTGAAGTAAAAATATGTCCTTTCATGGCAACAGTCATTAGGCACCAATATCATGTCCTGGTTTATGAATATGGCCAGAATGAAAACAGAGGTATGCCTAAATGGCAAAGCAGAAATTATGTCCTTCAAACTATCACCTAAAGATAATACAAATAGACAAAGTCACAAATAATCATGTTCTTGGAGTTCTTCAGTCTGTCTTACAGGGGCAGATAGTTGGGCCTCTAGTCTGTCCCGTACTCCCTGACCCCCTTGCTCGTTCCTGACTGGGCGGGGTGGTGGAACCTCCACAACATCTGGCCTGTTGTCCTCTGGGTCCAGGAAATACCCAGCTGTGAGGCAGACGTTGTGGAGGACGGTACAGACAGTGATCACATCCGGAACAAAAGTGTATGAAGTGCATGAAGAACAGGCACCTCCAGCGGGTCTTCATCCACAAAGGCCTAATCTATTATTGAACAAGCCCTGCCGTGGTGGCGGTTGTACCGCTCCTGCACCCTTCCATGCAGTTCCCTGCAGTGGCTCCCGGTATGGTGTAAGTGATGGGAGCCCTGATGCAGACGTAGCCACTATCGCCGATGATGAGGTACACCTGAGGAGGATACCTTGCAGTGGTCCAGAGGCTGGAGTTCTTCAGGGCCCTGGTGTCATGCACCGACCCAGGGTACCCCGCGAACATGTTTGCTTGCATCTACACTGATGCGAAGAGCTTGCAGTTGAAGTAGTCCTGTCTGCGGGGGCCTGGTGGTGACTTGATCCAGATGTGGCACCCGTCCAGTGCTCCCACACAGTTGGTGAAGAGAGGGAACCTCGAAGCCACGGGGCCACAGCAGGAACATCCTCATAAGCAAGGTAGAGGATGATCTGCCCCACAAACCTGGTAGACCGTTGGGCCCGGAAGGTCCTATACACCACACTGTACGACAGACCATGAGCAAGCCAGTACAGTGTGATAAGGACCTCCAGGTGCAGAAAGCCCCCTGCTGAGGAGCTGCAAGAGGACAGTAGTCAGCTCTCAGGTCTTGTTGTTGGTCAAAATAAATCTAGAGTAGGGGCACCTCCTGATTAATTTGTGCATACACCGGGGGATGGTCCACCTAAGAAAACAACAAAAGAACATATGTGCTTTCCTTTTTCCATATGGTATTTGCCTTTCTTTGGGTAAACCCCCCCCCCCCCCCCCCCCCCCCACATGGATATGGTCAGTGGGTCTCATCTGAGCACTCATCTGCTCCAGTAGGACCATCATGGTACGGAGACGCACTTTCCTCCTCCGCATGTGGCGGGTGGTAAGGTTAGACCAAACCTTCATGGCTACAGCTACTGTTGTCTCCATCATGTCAGAGTACAGTGTGGGAAGCATGCAACAGGTTCTCTCTATAGCTGCGGCCTACTTGGCTGCAATGATCGATCTGTGGTTCATTAGGGTAATAAAAAACAAGAAGAGGCTCTGAGGTCTAATTGCTGTAGTGTTAGTGACTGTTTGACACACCTGTTCTACATTTTGTCTGTGTGATTATTCATTGCAATTAATTCCTGCATTTCTTCAGATATTGAAACCGAACACAGCCAAGGTTTTTTTTTTTTTTTTTTTTTTTTTTGCCATTCAAAGCGCACATCCTCCTTGGCCGCAAACTCTCCCTCTCCTCTTCGCCTCTCGACTGCAGGGGGAACCTGAGGAAGCCGAGGAGTCTGAAACAGAGGGGCCAACGGCAGCATCTGCTGGCTCTCTGCTGGTTCTTCCTCATCATCAGGGGGATAGGATAGGGGATGGATGGGGTGCAGACAGCTGCTGTCTCCAGCTGCGGGTCCACACACGCATCAATTAAGACGAGAGGCACCGCTGATGGCCTTCCGCCAGTGGCCTCATGTGTGAGCGAGAAGCAGAGCCAGGTCGCAGCTGTTTGCTCCCCATCCTCGGTCCAAGTCCCCGTCTCTGGTGACCTGAAGTCCTACAAGAAGGAGACGTGCATGGAAAGCAGTCGCATGTGTGCATAAGTAAGCCATATAACCTAATGAACTGACTTCAAAAGGCACATGGAATATCATTCATATTTATGATCAACCAAGACCCAAAAATATTCACTTTTTTCACACATTCATTTAATTGTCAGCCTAACCACATCTCCTAGGCATTGACAGAAACTACACTTCACATCTTCAATGATACACATTCTCTTCAAAGTTTAGGTCTATGGCTGTTGAATATATACAGATCACTTGTAGCCTACCATGTACTTTCTTTTCATGTTGTCCCACTTCTTTGATGCCTAGGATGGGGTTGCTTGACCCCTCCAGCCCAGTGGCAGTCAAAACAAGCAATTAAAATGAAAAACGGGATGCTATTGTAGCCTAATATTGCAATAAGCTGTCAACATGCATTGGCTAAGACACTCACCCACAAGCATTTTTGGCAGCATTTCTCATCCCTGTGAAGAGATTTGCTGTCTCAGTGTGGAGAGTAATTAGTTGCCACGTCTCCTCCTCTGTCCGTATAATCACATTCAGAAGCCTCAAGCCTCATGTGACAGCTCATTTGCTTAGGCCTATGCATATAGCAGAGCACTAACATAACACTTAACAAATGTTAGGCTAAGATTTAAAACTTGGGCTATTACACTTTGGAGAATATATGACATAATAGTTTGGGCTTACTTTTTTCTGCCATTTCTACACATTGCTGGCGGTATGGAGGTGGGCTCACATAGGCACGTCAATTATCTTCACTCATTATTTCCGCATGGCCATGCCTCATTAGAGGACAGATGTCTTTTAACCACGTGGAACATCCTTAATGATGGCGGCTAATTTTTGGATGCCAAGTCAGCGAAGAGTTGAGGACGGGAAAATGGAGGGTGAGACACATTTTGGCCAAATGGGATGTACCCCAAATGTAAAAGCTTTCATGAACTGGCTATAAGTCAAATCACCAATTGTGAGCAAAACGGACATTTATTTATATCAATATGTTGCAGATTGTTACTTTAAAAGTGGGGTCTGACACAAAGAGATGGGGATATCGCCCCATCTGTGCAGAGAGGTGGACTTGTTCGCTTAAATTGTTTCACACCACAGATACAGGAGGACAATAATTCCTTCTATCTCTCTCATTAGCTCTTATTTCTTTTCCCAACACTTTGCTTCCTTGCTTGTAATTTTTGGTGATCTAGGAATTGAAGCTTTAAAAAAATGCTCAAAAGAATTTTCAGAAAAGTACATCTGACATTCACATGAATGCAACATGAGGCTTTTCTTTCTTCCTAATAGGGGTTAGGAGGAGGATTAGGAGGTTCGGCTGACCTGGTTCGCTTTTCACACTGGCAACCCTGGCATAATTAACCGCACACACACACACACACACACACACACACACACACACACACACACAAGCACATATGCAATATGCATACACACACTCCTACACACATACACACAAAAACGAGACACACAAAATTACGGTGATAAAGAGAATAAAAACTTTTTTACTGGCTGAGTTCCATGGTCTTTTACAGCAACACCTTGCTTCACATTCACACAGTTCCACACATTCACAGTAGGAGCTGCCCAGGACAACCACAGTCTTCTATTGCTGTAAACTGAGCAGCTACACTGGAACTCCCTAACCCTAACCCTCCAAAAAGACTCTAAACCCAGCCCAACTCTATGCAAGTCAATTGGGACCACAACCCACAACCCCTTCTCGCTAAAAATATGAAGTCAATAAAAAAAATGTCCACAAGAGGTTATGGTCTCAGTAGCTAATTTAACTTCTTTTTATGTGTCTCCTTACGGTGATTTTCAAAATAATTATTTCAGGATACAATGGCCATGCAGCCTCTAGTGAACATCAAAATCAAGACACAAACAAGAAATCAGAGAGAGAAATAAATAAAGAAACCAAGAAAGAAAGAAATTAAGAAATCAAGAGAGAGAGAAAAAGAAAGAAAGTAAATGCAGGCAGGAAGAGGTGAGAGGCCAGCGGAGCATTTGAAGAGGCTGAGCGCTGATGTGTGATTCAAATGCTAAGCAGCCAGAGAAAGATCCATATCTGTCAGCCTTCCTCTCCATGAATTGGAAATGAGTCTGGGGAGATGGCAAAGAGAAAAGAATCTAATTAGGTTTGAGATTAACTGTGGAAGAATGGAGCTTGTTTTTGGCTCCTTTTTCTCTACACTGATGAATTCAATATGATATTCTCTCACATCAAAACAGTGGGCCGAAGCGGGAGGTTATAGACACTAAATGGAACGGAGGGAGAAAAGGTGTGTGTTTGTGTGTGTGTGTGTGTGTCAGTGTGTGTCTGTGTGTGTGTGGGGTGGAGGGGTTAAAGTAGAGATGAAAGGAGCCGACCGGATGTGTGGACTCAAACACAAACTCATGCTCACTCACACACACACGCACACATAGCCTACATGTATTAAAAATTATACACCTACTAATAATATAATAGAATATAATAGAATATAACATAACATAATATAATATAATAGAATATAACATAACATAATATAATATAATATAATAAAATATAGTGAGAAGATGAAATGAAAGATGTATTGAACAATTGCAACCTTTCTCTTTAATACAATGTTATGTTACTGCTATTTTATCACTACCAACTTCTCTTAAATCTTCTAAAGTCAATGTAAATGACTGTAAATGTTAAAGTTGCTAACATCACAGTAAATCATGGTCCCTCATAGCTTATGGCTTAACCTTATAAGTGATGTCACAATGGAATATCTTATGAGAAATTATTTCAAGGCACCTCTAGTATTGAAGACCTTTATAGGGATCCAAGTAATTTTACTGCCAAAAACCATTTTCTTTCTATCATTAGTTACCCTCAAAAATGTATTAGACCATATGACAAATACTCTGATAACTTGTCAGATATTATGATAATTTGCACATAAAATCCATTGTGTGATGTATTGTCAAGATTACAACAAGGACAGATGTGTTTCATCATAACATTGCCCTGAACATTGATTAATAGCTGAAAAAAGTGAGTTTAGGATTTCATCACCCTCTGCCCGTCATTTGATTGTGTGTCCCACCCAGAAACAGAAATGTGGTGGGGACAAAATCATGTTTTCAAATAATTTGATTGGAAAATGTTCAGATCAGTACAATGGAATCAGTGGCATTATGAATTATACAGAGACACACACACATGATAGGTGTGTTGACTTAATTATATGCGTTGTGCACTGACAAGTCACGAGTCATGTTTTGCCATCATCTGATTTCCCAGTATTTCAATAAATTATCAGATACTGTAATAACCTTTTCTGACTGATATTGTAATTTCTTTTTTTAAATGTTACTGTTAATGGAAAAATATTGCAACATAAGAGTTTATTACATTTTTGATTCATTTAGAATTTGATTCATTTTATTACATTTTGACCAGTTATTACATTATCAGTTGCTACAAGACACATCAGGCTCTTATTTGACTATGAGCTTGAAAAGGAAACAACTGACTTTTATGAGGAAATGTTAATGTTACAGTTTGGCGAGTCAGACACTGGGAATGCAGCCCTGGTGAGCTTAACTGTTCTTTTTTATAACGGCTCTGTGGATTGTTTGATCGCAAATGTTTCATATCCTGTTCAAATCCTTCTCATAACTTTATTGGTCTCTTGGAGCCGGAGGAGGAGCCGCAGCTGCTTGTTACTAGAACACAAGTAAATAACATCTGTGAGGAGCCCATTCTGGCTCTAAGGTCTGACAGTTTCTTCCCTAAGGCTGAGGAATGACAACAACTGATGCAGCCGTGGCAGTCAGTGGCAGCAAGGGCTCTGAGTCCAGTCAGGGCAGTGTGTGCGTGTGTGTGTGTGTGTGTGTGTGTGTGTGTGTGTGTGTGTTAATAAAAATCTTGCCTAGAGCAGCTTTAAAGTCACACTGAAATGAAAATGGACTTTTTCGCCTTCTTAGCTTTTATATCATACCATATTCCTGTTTGAAAATTTAAGCCCAAAAAATGTCCAAAAATGTATTTTTTAAGTTTGTATTTTATTTTTATTTTTTTAGTTGTGACATCATCGTGTACCAGGAGGCGTACATGAAAATTCCAACAAATAAAACCACCACAGATTTTTTTATAATCCCACCCCTCTGCACCTCCCATCAAATAAAACTGCCTTTCTCTCCTTAACTGATCTCCCATTGGTTTACACTTTTGAACAATCCTTTCCCACATTATGTCCCTCCCCAACATCCTGTTTCAACAGGAAATACATCACATTAAGGAAGCAAGATGCTCTCAAAATGCAGTTTCATTGTGACTTTAAAGCAGCCGTAGGTAGGTTTTCTTAGCTGACATTTTGTTTGAATTCAGCAAATCCACATGTGAGGTGAACATAAATGAGAAAAAAGATAATATGTCAGAATTTCAGCAATATTGATAGTGCCATTGCTCTGCTATTTGCTTTCAAAGTCAATTTTGAGGCTCAGGCATCTGACCAATTGAGGTAAACTGTGGTGGGTAGTGGAGGGAGGGGAGAGGGGGGGCTAAGGATTGAAGGATTACATGCTTCCTCTATGGATTGCTAAAATTCTAAAATCCTTGAGCTCATGAAACCCTTTCAAAAACCATTGGATGAACTTGAAAATGCATGGCAGTCAAGCAATTTTAATGAAATACTGTGGACTCCCCCTCAAATCATGCCATTGTTTTCTAAGAATTGAATTCATTTATCTATTGTGTAATAGCCAAGGACCTGTTAAAAAGAAAGAGTGTGTGCACATTAGTATTATCAAGTGTCTGATAGCTGTTTTTAGAGTTATTTTGGATGCTGAATTCTGTTTTATGCAATGCCAGTTAATCTACCTTCCTGCCACGTTCCAAATTGTGTATATTGACTGTTAATATTATCTGTGGTGGTCCCCGTTCACCACAGCTCTCTTGGCATGGCATCCAACTGTGCTTTGTATCTCTAAGTAAACTCTGATGTTTGGTCTGGCCCAGCTTCCCTCCGCACGTCGACTCCCTTAACAGGAAATGATGTCCCTGATCCCCTGGCCATCGGCATGCTGGGTAAACACTGCAGAGCTGGGGGGGGGCGACGCTGCATGCTGCAGGGATGAGATGTTTCATACATAAAGTGAATGAACTGGACAAATGATGCATAGGGCTGGTAGCGTTGCATTGCTTTGTTTGTTTGTTTTTGTTTCGTTTTTTTTTTTTTTTTATTACAAAGAAAAAAAAATGTGAGCAATAAATAAAAAATTAGAAAAATACTGTAAATATAGAAGAAAAAAGAATAAAATACAAAAGGACATAGAATCATTTAAACAAGAATAAAAATAAAATACAAGCTAGTTCAAGAATTAAAAGGAAGAAAATTATTTAAATGTAATGCATTTTGTTTCCAGGTACAAATATCCAGCATTCTTCAAAATGTGAAGAAGGCAGAAACTCAAGTCACTTAGCTTTGATTTTTGGCACATGATACATATTGTATATTATATATTATATAATTTATAATATATATTACATAATTTAGGATTTCAGGAAGTTCACAGATACCTATACCCAGGGATCTAAAATCAG
Organism: Centroberyx gerrardi; assembly: GCF_048128805.1. Classification (NCBI taxonomy): domain Eukaryota; kingdom Metazoa; phylum Chordata; class Actinopteri; order Beryciformes; family Berycidae; genus Centroberyx; species Centroberyx gerrardi. The sequence goes on from NC_136019.1 coordinate 19,804,721, forward strand.
TTTACCCACCAATTAATTTGCAGAACAGAGTTTACCACTTTTTTAGGCTAACATGACTCTTTATGAGGTAAATTCACAGTAGATATCATAGTAAATACATAGGAAGTACCATCAAACTGATGTAAGTTATATGAGGATAGGGTCTTTCAAGGGGGAAAAAAAGGCATAAATTAATGCTTTTCTGAAAATATAATACATTTTTGTTCATTTTGGTTGTTGTTGGCCTGGTCATAGTTAATCCACTTTTGCATTTATTACTACTGATATCCTATGTTGGCTATATCAGCCCAGTATCTACAATGTTCCAATGAGATATAACAATATGAGCAGAGATCAACATTTGTGGAGATATGAATTCTGCATTAGAAGTTATGTGTTAGGTTTAGAGATTTCAAGAATATTGTGTTATTTTTTTATTTGAGAGATGCAATGTAGTCTGTGGGACGACCAGTAATGTGTTCGTGGGTGTGTGGTCCAGGGCTTGATCCTCAACAGCGACGCTTGCTGCGCTGTGATCCTTTCTTCTTTGTAACCTTGTCTGCTTTCACTACCCACAACACATAGAGAGAATATACAGAATGTCGGCGGACTGCTTGCTTTTTTTTCTTGAAGAGTCTGATTCCAAAATGAGACATCTACCATTTGAAATGTGTAATACCTACTCTTTGAAGTGTATTGTGTTTATCTGAAAAGAAGAAATAATGAGATTTTTGAGTTTCCAATTCACAGCTTCTTATTCACGAGTTACAGGAAACTTTAGGGGACACCTTAATGCATTTTGATATTATGAAATCCAGATTTCATAATAATGAGAAAAGAATATAGAGAAAACCTGCTGCTTTTTTTTGCAAGATAAATGCAGTAAGCTTCCGTACATAAGTCCTTACTATCAACTGTATTCTTCATTGAGAGGGAAATTGTATGAAAGCCAGATGCAAATAACTTACTTTCGTCAAAATGTTTTTTTCTCCTGTTTTTTTTTAATATATTGACTTACCAACAGGTGAAAAAAACAACATATTGGTAGAACTCACCCATTGGTAAGTCAACATATTGAGATAAACACAGAAGAAAAACATTTCACCACAATTAGTTATTTTGATCCACCAAGGGAACCTGTTTTTTTTTTCTCTTGTGTTTCAGGGCTTCTGAAGAATTGTATAAGAAAATCCTAAGACTTTTTTGTAACATTTTTGAGGATACAAGTATGTATAGTACTTGAAATGTTGAGAAATATACATAAAATAATAATTTCTTACCAAAAAGAATATACTGGATGCAGCATTTTGGAACGAAACCCCTCCGTTTTTGCAGGCTGTGTCTATTGATAAATGACAGTTTCACTTCAAACACTACATCACACCTTTAGTTTCTGAACCAGTTGAATGCGTGTTATTAAAGATGTGTTTGAGGACCGGTCAAAGAGACTCGCTCTTTGATCCCCATTGAAGCAAAGTGGTGTTTTGTAAATAGGCTGAAGGGAGTGAAAGAGGTTGTGGGTTCTATTCCCACCTGGCTGTCTGTAGCTGAATGTGTTGGATCTTTGAACCTTGGTTGAACTTTGAAGGAAAGGTTTTTTCCAGCTGCTTTCATCTGCTGAGAACAAAGACACAACGCATCCTCCCACCACAGCAGGTGGCCACACACACACACACACACACACACACACACACTCACACACACACACACACACACACACACCTGGGGTCAGACACATGACATCAAAAGTGCGCACCATTACGCACTTGAGTGCATGGGTAGACGCACGCAAGATGCACCAGTTGTGTGTTTGTGCACACACACGTGTATACGCACGCTTACACACACACACACACACACACACACACACACACACACACACACAGGTACACGCACTGATGCGTACATATCCCCCACAAACACACACAATCACACACATACACACACACACAAACGCAGATGTCGCCCCATGTGTGGATATCCCACCTAAACACACACACATGCACGCACACACACACCAGCTCCATCTCTGGAGTTATTACAATATGGTTACTGTGAAGGGATTAAAAATTCAACATGTTTTGTTCTGTGTCTGTCACAAAACCCTTTAAAGTTTGTGGATTTGAGAAAAATAAAATAGGGCCTTAAAAGTTTAATGAATGCATGCCCTTTAAAGTACTTTATTTCATTATTAGTATTCCTCAGCTCTCTGGCCCTCTCTCCATTCTAGGATCAACATTTCACATCCTGAGGAAAAGCCTGTCATGAGATTTGTGTTGATTTCTTGACTTGACAAGACCATGAGTTATGATGTCTGATTTTGATGAATTTCCATGTCTTTCCCCAAAACAATCTGAATTTGATTCCTTGAATTTCACTAAAGAAGACCTTGGATTTGATGTCCAAGTGAGTGTGGGAACCCCTGACAGCCACCAATATAAACAAAAATCAATAAAAACATTTCAGGTTCAATTTAAGCATTAATCTGTGCTTTTTTCTCCTTAAAAACCCTATCCTCATATAACTTAAAGAGTAACTAAACCCCAAATACTGACACCTAATGGTGAAAATTAGGTTACTGAACTGGCCATCTGCAATTGGCTGATCTTTAGGTGATGTCACCACCTGTTGTACTCTATAGAAAGTGACATCACCTGCAACCAAAGATCAGCCAATAGCAGATGACCAGTTCAATACTCTGCCTTTCACTATTAGGTGTCAGGCTTCACCACAAATTTGGATTAACCCTTTAGTTACTCTTTAAATACTCTTTAAATTAGTTTGATACTACTTTCTATGATGTATGATATGAATTTACATTATATACTGTAAATTAATATCAGCCTAAAAAGTTGGTAAACTCTATTCTGCAGATAAAAAGGTGGATAAAGTGAGTTTAGGTGGGTTTACCCTTCACTACATCCCTGACACAAGCTGTACTATATGGTAAAGAACAAATTATCTTGCCCAGAGAACACTAACATTCTACCACTCTCTCTCTCTCTCTCTCTCTCCCTCTCTCTCTCTCATGTCAGCAGATGAGTGATTCACCTGCACCTATGCATATCTGTATCCTGATTCAGGGAATAACAGGCTGCCGGCTGCAGACTGTTTCCCTCCACCTCACCTATGACTTTCTTAGGTTGTCGGCATTAGTCAGAATCTCTCCCTATATGTATATTCCAGACAGAACTTCGCCTTGCTTCCTGTCAGGTCAGGGGAAAAGAGATGGAGCGGGCGAGCGACATAGAGAGACACAGAGAGAGAGAGAGAGAGATAGAGAGCGGTCCCAGTCCAGACGCCCTCCCTGCAGGCCTGCACAGTCTCCAAGTCAGAGAGGAGGAGATGAAGGGAGGGAGGGAGGGAAGAGTAAAAAGAGGGATGATTGGATGGAGGGTGGTGGCACATAGGGAGCAATTATCATCCTCTCTCTCTCTCTCTCTCTCTCTCTCTCTCTCTCTCTCTCTCTCTCTCACTCTCTTTCTCACTCTTTTTCTTTTCTCTCTCCCCCCTCAGTCCCAAAAAAGGATATAAAGGGTGGCGGCGGTGGTGGTTAGATGGGGGGGGTTTAACACTAGAGAAAAGGATAGAAAAAAGAGCGAAAGTGAGAGGGGGGGGGGGGGGGGGGTTGTGGTAGAAGAGGAAACCCCCTTGTAAACTCCATCAGTGTGAATGTGTGTGTGTGTGTGTGTATAGTGGAAGCAGCAGAGGTCGCTCCGCAGAGCCAGAAGGACTTTCCACCACCATGGGGTGAGTACGATACTGGAGCGATGACGAGGCTGCCGGCTGGGCTTTAGATACAGACCGCAACCACATTTGTCCGTGAGAGAGTTTCGCATTCCCATTGCTACGAGCGGGACTGTGTGTGTGTGTGTGTGTGTGTGTGTGTTAGTGTGTGTAAGTGAAAAGAGGATTTTGTCTGCGTGTGAGGAAGAGTGGTGAAGGAATGAATGTTGTTTGTGTGCGTGTGTGTGTGTGTGTCTGCGTGCTCTGATGAGTTAGTATCCTACTCGGCAGGATTCATGCACTGTAATGAAACTGAATACACAGAGCTCAAAGTGCTGAAATTCACCCCTGGCTCTGTATGTGTGTTTATGCACGTGTGTGTGTTTGCGTGTGTGTGTGTGGACCACTTTGTGTGTTACTTGAGCAGACCTGTTACTATAATTGACTGCATAATGGAACAATCTCTGAGCGTAATTCTTTCGGCGTGAAACTTTTACACTCTGCTGAAAGAAAAGCAGTGCAGACATTTAAAAAGAAACAACAACTTAGGCTATGCATTTACTGTAAAGTCCCTGTCATTTACGCTTTAAAGTCGGCGTCCAAGACTTTCCAAGTCAGCCGTTTTCCCCCCAACTTGTGTCCTAAGTATTTATTGTCCTGCATTGGCGACGGCAGCATGGCCCTCATTATATAAGCGCCAGACTGAGCGTGTCAAGTCTGGCACTTTGACGGCCCTCCCTCCCCTCCCCTTGCCCCGTCTTCAACTTCGCTCTGGCTTTGGCTTTGACCGGGATGATTTCTCACGTGTCTCCGCTGCCGCCCACCGACACCAACGTACTGTAAATAAACACGCCGTCACTGTAAAAAGGAGTCGGTGCGGATGCCACGGCTCCGGATTTTGTGGCGCGAATCCCACCGAAGACGTGGGGACTCGGGACTGGATCGGAATTAAGTCAAAGCCAAAGTCAAAGCCGGGAACACCTCACCTTTTGACCTCTTGAGTGGACTATTCTGACTGGCCGGGTCATCAGAGGGGAGCGGAGAAATTTGGCTTGTCAGCCGGTCAGTTTTTCTTTTGGATTATGTGTATGTTTGTTTCCCTCCCTTTTCTATTACCTGTCCTTCTTTGACTACCAGAACTTTCAGTGTCTCTTTCTTGCTATCGTCTTGTTTACCTTTTCACAGTTTATCTACCAGATTTCCAATTATGATTCACCAAGTTAAGAGGTATGAAGTGTTGATCCGGATAGTTACTGCCTTACACAACTTTGCGATCTTAAACAGGGTTCTTTATTCCTGACCCGACACATTTTGCAGGCCTTCTTGACCAGGTTTTTTTCCCCTCCCTGAGAAAATAGCTCTGAGGGAGGATTCTTGACATTTTTCTCCTTATCTTCGTAAGCAGCTCTTCAATTCTGGTGGCTTATCAGAGACGTCAACGCTGCAGCCAGGAGAGCTCTGCACCCCCGTTGTCGGCTACCTGAGCCCGAGGATGAGTTTGTTCTGACTATATAAGGCCTGTGCCTTCTCTCCTCAGGTCTGGTCCTCATTTTGCATGAAAACACCGCAATCTGGCCTCTTTAATCGTGGAAATATCTCAGGGTTGCATTTTTTTTTTGCTTTGTTTTCGTGCTTCATTACCACATGGGATTTCTGATGTTTATATCTGTGTCTTGCTTGGTAGAGAAGGAGAGTTGTTCTAATCATCTGGGATATGGATGGATAAAGCATGTAGGGTCAATTTAGTTCAGGTCGTTGTTCAGGAATTATAGGCTCGGCGGTAAATGAACCAAGGTGGAAATTATCTTTCTTGCTGCAGTGTTTTTCCCTCTGGAATGTATTATTAGTATCCTGTCTAGTGCAGCAAAAGACAGACAGTTTAGTTGCAATTGGGGTTAATTTTAGAGGGACTGAAAGCTCTGCAATTACCAGCTTATAGTGGCAGAACCTCACTTTTGCTCCCTGCTTGTGGTTCAAACTCTGCCCTCAAGTGGTAGCAAACGAACACTGGGAGGTTGCAGAAACGTTTTGATAAAGCTCCGTACTTCCAAGGGACAAACTATTACCATTGGCATTCCAAATATTCACCTGCTTCTGTTTTTTTCCGACACTTGAGCACAGCATGTTACAAATATACTGGCCTGTTTTTGTCATAGCTGAGGCCGTGCTACCTTTCAAACCCCCTGATTAGATACACACATTCTGGAGAGCGCTGTCTGTTTATAGAGGGATATTTGCTCTTTCACTAGCGGGAGAAAACCCCCTTTGGGTTTAACAGTTTGATTAATGGCCCTGCTCTTCGGCTTCATTTGGATTAGGCCTGCGAGCCCCGCTTGGAAGTTATTACTTTATAATGGGAACATGTAAGCAAGGGCCATGTGCTTTTCATCACTCCGGGAACGACAATTGCATAATGCAAAAAAAAAAAAAAAAGAAATATCAAAGATGTACATATTTGATGTTTAGAGATGGGAAAGAGTCCAGTTCTGTGTTTCTGTTGTTTTTGCAGTTTTGTCCACATTTTTCCCCCCTTTCTCTCTCTACTTTCTCTTCCCCATCTTTCCCTCACTCCGCCACCCCCCCCCCCCTCTTTCTCCCTTCTTTTCCCGGGTAATTGACTAAGACTTTTGGTGTGGCTGCAGACATTTCTGTTGAGGTTACATGAGTCACTTATTCCCTCTGGGGGTGACAGTGACGGAGCCAAGTTCCCATTGTGTTCATCCCAAATTTCCATTTCAGGATGCGGGCTATTCCAAGCCGTACTTGGTTTAAAAATAACCAGCTGAGACGAGATGTAGAAGAAACGCTGTAATCCAAAGGAGAGAGAGGGAAGGGGGGAAGGAGGGGAGGGAGGGAATGGAGTGAACAGATGTGGAAAAGCTGTTCTCGTACGCTTCGTTTAGTTTTTCTAGATATGTACTGAATGGTGGCATGGGCAGAAGATGTGGCGGTCTGTACTGGGGGCGGTTAAGAAAGTACAGATTTTTCATCCACGGGACAACAGCGACTTGGTGCGACTCAAGTTTTCGCACCTCTGTTTCACACCGTGACACCTTAGCAAAGCTCTGGAACGTTTTGACATCAGCTCCGGAAAAGACCGTGATGGAGCACTGTATCTAAAACTTGACTTACACTGAACAGACCACGTCTCTCCGTGGTACCAAGCATGAGCTATAATAGCAGGATAGAGTCCGAGCAGCTGTCCGGCTAATACGTAAAAATCTAGGACACGTTTCCGCTGCCGAGGTGAACTGTCAGCCAGCCGGCGCCTCAGCGTTTATGCGAGGAGGGAAATTGATTCAATAAATCTCGGAATGGGTAAGAGTAAACGGAATAAGGTCCGTAGGAGGACGGTGAATAATTTGATAGCTTAATATGGCCATGACCAGAGCTGTCTCCTGTGAGTGTTGGAGACTGGGAATTGCAGCCTCCATCAAACTAAGTGACGTGATAAGCAGGGATGTAGTGGAGGGTAAACGCACCTAAACACCCACCTAAAGTTTACACACCTCATTTATGGATAATAAGTGACTCCCAGACATGTGGAATGAAACTACATTCTATTCACCTACTACACCTAACCTACTTGTTATATTTTTATGCTTTGGACATGCTTATGCCCAGGTATGTAGTGTAGGGTAAACCCACCTAAAGTCGCTTTACTCACCTTTTTATCTGTAGAGTTTACCACTGTTTTAGTTATATATATATATGATTTAGATATAAATCTTTACATGAATTCATAGTAGACATCATAGTAAGTAATATCAAACTGGTATAAGTGACATGAGGATAGAATCTTTTAACCAAACAATCTGATATTATAATTGTTTTTTTTATATTGGTGGTTGTTTGGCTTATATTGATCACCAAGTGGAAGTTATACTTTACCCACCTTTTTATTTACCACTAGATCCCTGCTTGTGCCCTAATAATAGTTACACATCTTCAGTGGTTAGAGGATATGAAATCTGTGAATCTGAAAGAAAAACTTTTAAACAACTGAACATTGCTGCGAGGGTTGTTTCTTTACTTACCATGACCCTTTACTCAGTGCAGAGGTGATTTGCTAAGTGGCCGGCCCGCCACAAAAACAAGCCATTACAAACAATGTTGACCAGCGCATCACTCAAGTCCAACCACACATTAAGCCCAGGTTATTGACTCTGAGGCAGACCCATTAATATCTGTCGGAGCCAGCTGCGCCACCCAACACTGTCGGTGCCCTTGTTGTGAGGACAACCTCACAGCCGTGGTACATGCTGTATAAAAATTCCTGTGGTACTTGGTAATGTTATTACAGTATTCCTATGGTACTCAATTTAGGTATCGCTGTACAACTAAATCCTGTGGTAATGTACCATAAAACCTATGGTAATGTACCATAGATGTTACCACACACCACATGTCCTGTGGTAATGTAGCAAAGAGATACCACAAGAACATTTTGAAGTACTACAGAAATGCCAAAATATTTGTGGTAGTGGTACCTGACTTAGACTGTGATTACATCGGATGCTTTTTCTGAACATGTTATTTTCAACGGTTCAGCCGCAGCAAGCGTCTGGCGCTGCCTTAGGCTCCAAGTTGAACGTGTCTCAACTTTAGCTGTGTCACTCATTACATCAGCGTGAAAGTAGCCCTGGAAACAGGCTCCATCTAGGTGGAGCTCTTGGATGAGATGATCAAGCTGTCAGTGCTCTGTTCTCCCTTGGAGCAAGGACCAATATCCTCCACTTCAGAATGGGCTCATTATCCTCTTCTTCAAGAGCAAACTGAGCAATCACTAACTTTCTCTTGTATTTTCAATGTTGTCACCTTTTTTACTACTTTTTAATTGCTAATGCTAATTAGTTAGCTTAGTCAGATTTCAGAATTGTATGTAATGATTGTACAGTAATACCTAAGTCACGTACCATAGGACAACCCCAAGACCATTTCAAAGTACCACAGAATTGCCAAAATAGTCATGGTAGTGCCCAGAGACAGTAAAGTGGGTGAGTCTCTCACCTTTGGGACACTATGTGTCCACATTTCCCTAAGATTGAATAGAATAAAAATACTAAAGGTAATTGGACTACCCACTGTCTTTAAAAACAAAGGTCCCATGGTTTATTTAAAATTGATCTTGTAGTTTTTGTCTTTATAATGGAGAGGAAGATCAGCAAATATAACCAGAAACCTTTGACAAAAAAAAGAAAGAAAATCACACCAGGGGAGCATTCGGGAACAATGTTCCTCTTTGATGACAGTTTGGTGACCTATGCCTATTACTTTATCACATTGACCTTAAATAGTGCAAAATGATCCATCATTTATCTTTCAAAACTCACTTTCCTGCCCATACTCTGTTTGGGCAGGAACTCCCCACTCTTTTGGAGTTTCAAGACACTCCCAGCCCCTAATTGTTTGTGTCAATTAGAGGCCACTGTAGCTCAAGGGGACAGGATGGGTGAAGGCTGTGCCAGAGACCTGTCATTGTTCATGTTCACCTGGCAATTCCTACATGTCACCAGTAGAGGTGGACAGAAGTCCTTGATTACTGATGCCCCTTTAATAATATTGTGTCTGTCATCAGTTATTGAGCCACTTTGTCCCCAGGATATGAACGGGGGTTGGAAGTTTTTGCAAATTTTGGTGGTTTGGAAGTTTTGGTCGGCAATATTCTCAGATGCAGGAACATGCGATGCTTCTACCACTGAAGCTGTTGTTTCATAAGGGGTGCATTTGTCCCCCCCATCCACCCACCCACCCAGCTGGAGTGCCAGCCAGCTGAATGTCAGCATCCAGACCAGACCTCCCTTGGCGATGATGATGCTGGTGATGATGATGATGGATGTGCAGGACCCGCTCTTCCCCAACACGCTACCTAACACCTAATGCTGGCTATTCATCAACAGGCTGCCGGCGACGGGGCTAATCCAGTTAGCGAACCAGACATAGCGTGCAGGAGCCCTCTGAGGGAATATAGTGAACGGGTGTATGTTTTCATCTAATAAAATGCCATAGGTGGAGAAATGAGAAGCGTCGCTGCGGTTATTCATTCTTATTGTGACCGGTGTTGAGCTTGTTACCGAAAAAAAGGCAACATATTGCTCATTACTTAACTGTGAGAGGACGATGACTAATCATGAGGAAAATGAATCAGGAGATGGGGGTGGGGATCTAGTTTTTGGTTAATTCTTAATAAAAGGCCAATATCGGCCCAATATAGCTGCAAACTGATACATTGTTTATTATACACATTGTTATTAGGCCACTGATTAGCAGCTGTCAAAGGTGTCTTCTTGCTCTCTGCTTTACAGACTGAAGTTCAGTGCTTCTCTAAGAGGACTAACAGGTTATCAGCTTATTTCAAAACTTATTAGTAGATAAGCTTCCTAATGGCCTTCAGCAGGAAACACAGTTGATTTTGGACCTTCCTTTGACACCTAGACTATCACTAGGAACTCAATGTACGAGCAACGATCGTCTCACACCTTACACACGTTGCACAGTGCGATCAATATTAGTTAATGTGTAATATCACCCGTTACATGGAGTTATTCCAAGTATGTGAGGTAGAGAGGGACTTAATCTGGAATGTTGCTATATCATAGCTCTAAATACTGCAAAACATGTCCATTTTTATGTAATTTCATCGTGTAATACATCTTAAAATCTTATTATCGAATAAACCTGCCAGTGGTGTGTGATAACTTCCTACATTTGCTTAAAACAAGTAAAATTATTTTGAAATAAGTGCCGTAATATGTCTCAAGATACTTTCAGAATTAAAGTAAACAAGTTGCACTGAAATACTTTATCCCATTCCACAGTTACACTCTTTCACTTGTCTTGAGAAACATTAGATTTCCTTGAGATCCTTGTATTTTTTTTGTATTTAATTTGTTGTTGCTAAGCGCTCATTGCTGCACTGCACTTCCCAGATCACCTGTCAATCAAACAGTGTGGGCAGTGCTATGATGTTTTTTTCCTTGGATTTTCTGTTGATGCAGTTTGAGTTTCTGTCGGTGGCGCTCTATTCTTTGTCTGTTCAGCCATGGTGGCTGCTCATGCTAACTACTCAGTTCTTCTTCTATTTATTCCAGCAAATCCAAACATAAAATGTCCTGTCACTTCCTGTGCACCAGAGGATTTTTCCCAGGAAAACACCGGATGTTTAGAACAGCAAATGTTAAAGCTTTCATGAACTGGCTCTAGGCTGAGTCACTATTGTGTTATAGCAACCATCATAGAGTAGCAAAACAGATGAAAATGCCATGGGTTGTTACTATAATGACTGAAATCAAGATTGAGTCACAATTCAATTGACAATGGGAAGCCCATATTGACATTAAAGGAAATTGGCCATGATGTCCTGCATATAGATGCAATATTTGGAAACGCTTTCCTATAGAATTTATCATACTTACGCTATCCCTGTGTCTCCCCCTTAACAGTCCCCAGATATCGATCCATCACTGTCTGCCTGCAACTCTGTTTTTATTATGAGAAGCCCACAATGAAGATGAAAGGGAGTCTCTTTGCTTTGCCATCATGCTCTCCAACAGTCTTCTCAGCCAACAAGACGAAGCTGGCACCTCTTGCCTTGTTTCCAAGCAACTAATGACCCCTCCGATGGTTTCTAATTCACCTTGTGTGTGTGTGGGGGGGGGAATCCAATAAGGGTTTCTATGCACAGTGTGGATCATTAAAAGTTGATCTGAAGATTGAGATACTTTTCTGTTGATGTTTTATGGATAAGTACAGCTGAAGGAAGCAGACCTTAGATAGGCCAACCGTTAAGAGTGGAATAAATATGATTTTTCCTGCACCATAGCTAAAAATGGCCATAATATATCTGCAGGGGGTTGATAGGATTTTTGAAACTACAGGCCACCGTAAGCTGTGCCAGAGACCTGTTGATGTTGTTGCAATTCCTACTGATCATCATCGATAAAAACTCATACTACATGTAATCACTTGAAAAAATATACACTTGCTGTATGGTTGCACTTCAGAAAGTGGTACATTCTTCTTCTCAAGCAAAAGCAAGGCTTTCATTTTCAGCAGGGCCTTGTGGATGCTTCTGCTGTTGTTTGATTAACACTAGGCAAACTGATAATCTCTGAGCTTCAGGCATCTCAAGAATTTGCATATTCCTCCTGAAACTGCCCTTATCTTGTTTGCATCAATAAGTTATGGCATGTAGCGTGTGAGTGTAGGTGTGTGCGTGTAGGCCTATGTATCACGATTTGTATGTAGCATGATTTGTTCACGGTGTTAGCTTGCAGTGTCGTGCGACTGATGGTAACCACATGCAAACGAAAGCCTTTGCTCACAGGCTGCTGTAAATGCTCACAGTGTTTGACAAGTAGACAGCACAATGTGATATCAACTAAGGAGAAAACAACACTAAGCTAATGAGCATGTTGTTCCACACTTGCAGGGACAAGAAGACACCTGTCAGGTGTGAAACACACGGCCACATACTGTACTGTGCAGGCAAATGAAAGGAGTGCACTGCTTTCTTCCATGCAGATGCATTAGTCTGAGGCAAACTTTTTCAGTCTGTGACCCACATTGTGCAGATTAGGATTCGACCAACATAGATTTTTGAAAGTTGAAAAAGATATTTTTGGATTAAATAACTGGATTGAATACCTAGTTTTTGGAAATTGGCCTGTTGATCAGCTTACCCATTCAGTGATGAGAACATAGAGACCAAAATCATTATGTATCTGGTAGATTTTTGGCTCTGTTGCTCCATGCTAACTCTTAGTATTGTCCTGTTGGTCAGTTTACCTGTTAAATGATAACAAAGGTGACAAAATCATCCATAGGTCCCCGGTATATCATTGGCTGTCGTGCTCCATGCTAACATACTGACATACTATGTTAAGTGATAGTAGGCCGCTAACATTATCTTAAAAGCTTTTGGATTCCAAATGGGAAATTGTAATTGTTATAATTGTAATTGTAAAAATTATTTTATTTCTTCATTTATTTATTAGTTTATTTAGCAGCAAATGACTACGTGGTTCATCAAAAATAGTTCCAAAAATAGTGGCTAGTGGCTAAATCAGCTATATTGAGTTAATCATATTTAAGTTTTAAAATTCGTAAATCTACATGCCATATTCTTACTTTGGATAACGCTAATCGCCTACTATCACTCAACATAGTGTAAGCTAAAATGTTAGCATGGAGCATGACAGCCAATGATATACCGGGGACATATAGATGATTTTGTGGTCTTTGTTATCATTTAACAGGTAAACTGACTAACAGGACAATCTCCCAAAAACATGGTGCATTCCTTTAAATATACATAATACATATATATTTCCAGTATTTCCATGTTGACATCAAAGCCAGGTAACTAGGTTACTGTACCTGTACTGTACCTTTCAAAGATGAGTCATGTAAGTATCATCAACCAGGGAACGTGATGGATGAGCAAGTCACTATTTATACACTGATTGTGGAGAGAAGTGCATCATGGGACACAGTGTGTGTGCAGTGTGTGTGTGTTGGCTTGATAACCAAACACCATCGGCCCTGGAGAATCACACACACACACCTACACGCGCAAACACACACACACACAAACAGCTTAATGAGTATGTTTCCACTCTACACTGATGTTTCCGCTGGGTGATTTTTCCACATACATGCGCATACATGATTGCTTGGTCACAGGCACATGCATGTGCACTAATGCACTCACGCAGACACACACACTTGCAATAGACAGGTAGAATGAAAAGAGAAAGTACAAAGGAAAGACTTCTCGCTTTTAAAGTAATAGTCTGCAACTTTTTCATATACAGTAAATAAATGTTGCTACTCTCTATTGCCGGTTGATACCATACAACAGCGATTCAACCTATAGCTAGTTCATGAAAGCTTCCACATTTGCTGTTCTAAATACCCGGGAAAAATGCGTTTTTGCGTCCACGCTGCAACAACAGCGGTTTGTTTGGAAAAAACATAAGAAAGTAGAAGAAATATAAGAAGCAGGGCCAGAGTCTACATTGAGTGCACAACACCAAAGCAATGACTGCTTATCACCAAAGGTGTCGCCAAAATCAAGAAAAACAAGAATTTTGCGGATTATCACTGTAAACTTCGGTCAAATTGACTAATTCATAATGTTGAGGTACTGTTGAGACTATATCTTGAGCAAAAGTGTGTTGGTTAGTGTGTGTGTGTATCTGTGTGTTTATATGGGTTGCGCCACCACCTTTCAGAAGCACATCCTCACTTCCAAAACCACAACCGCCCAGATAAATCGTGGGATGCATGGGTCCTCTTTCCATCCTCCATCAACAAGGCCCTTAGATGGGGTTTAAATGATCGGACGATATATATGAGACCTATGCGTTGACAGATGGCATGGATTGACGGAGTGCAGTGCTCAAAAATATCGCAACCCAGTCCGACAAAAAAGTCGAAACTAGTTGAACTTTTGATGGAGCACAGGTAAACGTCATCCGCTAATGGACTTCATCAGCCAATTAAATTTGTGCAGAGTGCTTCAAAAAGTTTCAAGACCCGCCCACAACAACGCAACCTAGGTGGCTACAATGCATACTTGTGTGTGAATGTGACAAGGTACCAATGTCCAATATGAGCACCGCCATTTTTTCCATCCTTATGTCACTATGTCATCTACATAAACCACGCTAGATTAGATCAATCAAGTAGCTCCCTACTAAATTGGGGCAGGAATCAGACTGACAGCTCCTCTTAGCGATGACCTAACAAAATACAAAGTTCAGGACGAGGTCGCTGACAAACAATGCAGTAAAATACGAGGGGAAATCTATACGCATTACCTTGCAAACGGATAGATGCTTTCCAGATGGGAACATCCACTGTAAGGCTATCTTTGCTGAGTTATGGGCCCCATTATGACTATGGAAACTGCCATAAATCTGGATGGTAATTGAGATCAGGACAAGCGTCTTTCATGCGAGATGGATGAACGGAGAACTGAAAGCATTCCCAGACGTGAAGAGAAAAGCCAAAGTCCTCTGGGAGACGAATGATAGGAAAGCGGGCATTATTGCTCCACATATTTGTGGGACAAACACATAGATATGTATCATTTGGGGTTCAAACTGTATAATACCCTTAAAGAACATGAAAGTCATGGAATCCCAAAGGAATATAGAAAACTTTTTGGCAAATGACCTCTTTCCTCAACTTGGATTGGATGCAATTTGGATTTCATCAACTGGATGGTACAAGCCAATTTAGCATTATCTCAAAAGCAACAAAAGTGCACTAGATACTTTTGCTAGATACTAGATAACGAGTTATTTCGTTGAGGCTTTTGGAGAGGTTGTTTGTGGGGGATTTTTGAGGAGGTTTTTGGCAGTATACGCTTTTAAAAATGTGTGGAGTACAAGTGCACAAAAGGAAGAGGTGGTCAGACAAGAAAAATACAGCTGCATCAGCTCTCCTGACCTCTCCAAGGCTCCATTAGAGATGACCAAAATGTTTGCTCTCTGTTTCACTCAGGGAACGTACTGAACCTTTTACCTGGTATCAAAGTAATGAAAAGTGCTGTATGTTCCCCAAGTTGGGATCTCACATCATATCCATTTAATGTTTTCAAGGTGACAGAAGCTTTGGCTTCCAGCTGGAACATAGTATTCTTTTTCACTTTTTTTCATCACCTGCCTTCTCTGATTTTCCAGAGAGAACGTTGGCAATGTACCATGTCTCAAACGACGTGCTTGAAACCGCGGTGTGTTTTTCCTTGCATGCCCTTGCCTTTTGCTTTGCTTCTCTGGCTGTTTGAAAAGAGTCGTACTGCCAAATGACGATTACGATAATGGCGTCCATTGGCTTGGATGAGTCTCATAATAGCTTAGCTGTGTCAACTCCCCGTGCAATTACAGCTCACTCCTCACTTGACTTTTGACATCTCCATAGATAGCAGGGGAATTGTGTGCCGGTGTAGATTTATCTTGGATAATGTATTCCACTGCCGAGACACGTGCCGATCTTGCGATGCGAGAGCCGCTATGTTAGCACAGGTGCAGGTGGAACAGTGTATTCCTCTCATCAAAAACTACTTCTACTCTGAGCTCATCTGCATAATGCTCATCAAGAAGCTAAAAGGCCATGCAAATGGATGATAATGTTTCAGTGCCTGTCATCCTGCATCATTTATCCTCTGTGGGGGTGGAGAGGCAATTATGGCATCGCTCAAAACCTCAGATGACTGGCAAACGAATGCAAAGTTCACAGCTTTCTCTGCTAAAAGTTTGCTCTATTTGCTGCCAGTTAAGAAAAGTTGGACTCTTTCTTGCCCATATGCTTATGTGTACGGCAACATGTACAGTACATGCAGAAATGCACGTGCATGTGTACATGTGTACATGCTAGAGTTCGACCGATATGAGTGTTTGAAGGCCGATAATGGCATTTTTGGATTGAAGCTGCCGGTAGCTGTTACCAGATATTCCATGTCTTTAAATTTGACCATTTTCATGCCAACATTTTTTAAACTTACAAGTATTCAATATTTCCACCAGAATTCTGTTCTGGTCAGGGTGGACAAGACTCTGGAACAGCATTTAGACCATCATAGGACACTAAAACTCTCCATTGGAACACAGGATAATAATAATAACATTCATCCATACTGAAATCTGATCAAAATGTTGAATACATTTCAGTTTAGGTTAAGGGCTTTCCATAGACAACCAGTGTAGTATGTATAAATTCTACAGTAAATCAATCAATCAGCAGCTAGAACAACTCTGTTTTCTAACTTTTGAAATGAGGGCCACCCTTTTTCTCTGTCGCTCTTTGTGACTTCAATCTATTTTAGCTCTACGTTGTCAAAACTCCACAGCCGCCAAAGAAGAGACACAGACGGAGAATGATTGATATTTCTGTGCAAATGGATTTTTTTCCCCCCTCTCTTTTCTTCTTTCAGCCGCCCAGGAAATTGCATTTTTGTTAGGATTTGGGAACATCATTCAGCGCTGACCCCCAGAAGTCATCTTCTGTATACAAACTCTCCCATGTACTACAGAGCGCTGTTGGGATGTGGAGGCGAGGCCGCTGTGAACATTTCGAACAAACCAGAAACTGTTGTTTTCGCATACGGCGACAATAACTCACTACAGCTGAAGTCTGTAATTTGGGAAAACGACAAAAACGGTAGCTGCGCCGCAGAATGAATGACTTATGGACAGATTATGTCAGTTTGTCCAGCGATTATGTCACTTTGCTTGTGACATCGAAGACGTTTTATGTATTTCAGTGATGTCTCAGAAAAACAGGCTTCCATCTGAACCGCCAAGCATCGCTCCCTCTGTCGTTCTCTCTCTCTCCTCTTGCAAGATTTATTCCTGTTGACCCTGCGCTCTGTACTGACACTGAGCAGAGACGCGTCTGTGTTTCCTCAAACATTTGCTAGATGGAGGGAAGCCATTAAACATAGCTCTGCTCACAAACAGCCCCGCTCGCAGGATCCGAGGTGATGCTGAAAAGAAGGCTTTTATCTCCTGAACTGAATATTTTGAAGCGTAATGCTCCCCACGGCGTCGGGCTTGTGCTTCATTGTGCAACAGAATAGTCGGGAGGTTTAGGTCTTTGTCTCTGCAGCTTGAAGCCATCTAGAGCAAGACAGACATGCAGAGACTTAGACATTGATCAGATTAAAGGGGATCAAGTAGAGGATGTGTTCTGTAATGCTGCTTTGATGTTATGCAAACCCAGTGAAGACGCATACAGGAAAAACGGATTCTGAATAATCGTAATACTTGATATATTTAAAGAGGTATTAAAAAGTAACTAAACCTCAAACCCAAATCTGTGGTGAAGCCTGACACCTAAATGTGAAAAGTAGGGTACTGAACTGGCCACCTGCTATTGGCTGATCTGTAGCGTCAGGTGATGTCACCTTCTATAGAGTACAACAGGTGGTGACATCACCTGGCACTAAAGATCAGCCAATAGCAGATGACCAGTTCAGTACCCTACTTTTCACCATTAGGTGTCAGGCTTCACTACAGATTTGGGTTTGGGGTTCAGTTACTCTTTAAGTAACCTATGACCTCTATAGACAACTAGAGGAATTGCAACAACATTGATTGAACTTATCTCCTTCCATACACACATACACACACCAAAAACCCCTCCTGCCTCCTTGAGCTGCAGTTGTCTGTATTTTACACGAACCATAAAATGGCATTTTCTCAACAGACGAGTATGCTTGAAACTCTTTCCCTTTAACTGATGCATCAATCTACACAAAACATTGTTCATGTATCATTTGATTACCCTCGTGTTACATACAGCTGTCGAGTGGAAACTTCCGCATCTCTAAAACGACTCAACTTTCTTTTGAAGCTCGACCACCACGCATTTTTTTATTCATCATGGTAGAATTCTCTCAACCCATAGAGGAACCATGTAATCCTTCAACTGACGTTTTAAAACGTGGAAATCAGTAGAGTCACAAGGATTTCCCTAACACTGATGTCAGGCTGTGTGTGGATGTGTTTGGCTCATCCTCCTGGGAGAGTGTAGTTCAGGTACGGGCGACGGCTCGGCCAGTTTTATGTTTCCTCCCTGCGTGTTTCAGACTCAGGCTTGTTTACTGAGCGGCTCCAGACGGAAAAGCCTGAGGGCAAAGTCCGCTGACAGAGAGCTAAGAATGAGCAGAAATATGCCATCAGGTTGAGCACCTTGGTGTGTGTGTGTGTGTGTGTGTGTGTGCGTGTGTGCGCTTGTGTGTGCGTGTGCTTGTGACTCTTTCCTGGTGTGTGTATGTGTCTGTACATGACTATATTTGAATGTGTGTGTGTGTGTGTGTGCACAAGCATGTATTTGTATTTGATACAGTATTTGCTTCATTTGCATAATAGGTGTGTGTGGTGTGTGTGTGTGTGTGCGTGTGTGTGTATGTGTGTGTGTATGTGTAAATGTATGTACTTGCACTTGATAAGGTATTTTGCAAATTTGCATAATGTGTGAACACCTATATGTACAGTACATGTGTGTATGTGCTTAGTGTTTGTGTGTGCATGTATGTATGTGTATGCATGTGCTACTTTCCAGAGGTGTGTGTGTGTGTTTGCGTACATGCATGTATTTGCACTTGATGCAGTATTTTGTGCATTTACATAATGTGGTTGCACCTGTATATGTGCATGTGCCAATATCCTGATGTGTGTATCTGTGTGTGTGTGTGTGTATGTGTGTGCCTATACATGTATTTGCATTTGATACAGTATATCAACCATTTACATAATGTCTGTGCACAGCAGACCGAACCCTCCTACTCTCTACTAACCGCCCACTATGGTTGCCCTGTCCCGACCTGACAGCAGTGTGTGTGTGTGTGTGTGTGTGTGTGTGTGTGTGTGTGTGTGTGTGAGTGTGTGTGTGTGTGTGTGTGTGTGGGGGGGGGGGGGGGGGGGAGTGTGTATGGAAAGTTTTTAGCGTTGGCCGGTTATCTGAGAGCGGTTGGGAGCGACAGGTTTACAATAGTGGCCTGTCTGTTTCATCTAGCAGAGAGTATTACTGCGTGTTGTTTGAAGTGGAAGTGACGGCTTCAGACATCATTGACCCTTTCCTGGATGTGCTACACACTGAAACACACACACACACACATGCAGACTTATATATGTGCATATGGTTTGGCGATACTGGCCTTTTGTTAAAAATCCGATCTGGTCCAGTCAGTGTTTTCTACCTCTGATATGATGGATATGATGCAATTTGATTAATTACATATTTATTGTAGAATTTATCAATACTACACTTGTTGTCTATGGGAAAACCTTATCTGCTGTCATTCTGGGGTTCAATGGAGAGTTTTAGTGTCCCGTGATGGTCTAAATGTTGTTTCAGAGGCTTTTGCACCCTGACAAGAATACAATTCTGGAGGAAACACTGAATACTTGCAAGTTTTTAAGCATTAAAAGGGTCAAATTTAAAGATATTTAATATTGGCACAAAATATCAGCACTTTGAATCCCAAAAAGATCATGGCCTTCAAAACCCCCCAAAATCCCTGATCTAACCCAATTACGCACACACACAAAAACACACACACACACACACACACACACACACACACACACACACACACACACACACACACTTTCCCCGACTTCCTCTACCTTGACCAGCTAGTTTACCTCGGGGGACTTCCACGGTCAGAGAGAGCCTTTCAATTATGTCAGCTCAGATCCGACCACCGGGGACGGACAGAGAGGAGTGGGGAGAGGGGGGTGGGTGGGTGGAGAGAGAGAGGGAGGGAGAGAGAGAGAGAGACAGAGAGAGAGGGAGAGAGAGAGCACACTTTCTTTTGTGGTTATTTTAGATGCTGCGTTCTGTCTTTTCGTGCAGCACCTGCAGGGCACGACATCTGCCGCGATTCAAATTCTCTATATTCTTCTACTTAGTTCCTACTATAGTTTTAAATTATCATTCCACTATTATACTATAGATTTTTTGATTCGTTGTGGTCAGTGTTGAGACAGAGCGAGGTGGAGGTATGGTGCTATAAAGAGAGAGAGAGAGAGAGGTGGAGCGGTAAGGACAAGTTGTGACCAGCTCAGCTCTCAAACACATTAAGAGGAACTTCTGGAGTGGTAGAGCCTGAGGGATCGCACTGTGCGTGTGTGTGTGTGCGTGTGTGTGTGTGTGTGTGTGTGTGTGTGTGTGTGTGTGCGTGTGTGTGTGTGTGCGTGTGTGTGTGTGTGTGTGTGTGTGTGTGTATAGGGATGCAGTGGAGGCGGAAGAACCATGCCTGAACTCAGTGTATCCACCTATTTGTTTATGTGGAATAGAGTTTAGACATAAATCTAGACAAATATAGGCTCTTATATGGTGGAAAAAAGCAGAAATGAATGCTTTTCTGAGAGTATAATTCATAAAGGGGGGGGTGTGTGGGGGGGGTACTCGTGGTGGTGGTCTCCCATGGGACACCCGGCGACCATCTGCTGGTAAGGTAACACCACCGGCATCGGAGGCGAAATGTGAACACTGGAGACCATGGGACAGACACAAAAAAACCCACAGAGGCCGAAAGCCATTAGACTTCATCAATAAAAAAAAAAGCATAAGCTCTCCTCGCTGTTTTATTGAAATGCTGATTGAAAAGCTAATTATTGCTATTTTTTATTGCTTTTTACAGATGCCGATATTTAAAAAATGACAAGGATTCAGTGTTTTTGCTGAAACAGCATTTAGACCATCATGGGACACTAAAACTCTCCACTGAAACCCTAGATCATAATAATAAAACATGTATACTTGTGTGGAATCTGATCAAAATGTCTTATTAGAATCAATTAAGGGCTTCCAATAGACAGCCAGTATTGATCAATTATACAATAAATATGTAATCAATCAAACTGCATCATATCACACACTGACATATATATCAGCAAACTAACTAACCCTATACTCTAAGTATAAGTAAGTTGTTCTTTGATTCTCACAGTTAATAATCGCCTTGTTTGTGTCTACAGCTTATTGGAGTGTGAGAAAGCTGAGCAGGCTGCAGCTTTCTGGGGAATTTCATGACTGCAGATGTGTCCTTGAATAAATGAAAAACTTATTTTATGGTTTATTCCCCGAAGATCACAGATATTCACTGTGGTGTAAACAAACCCGAGTTCCGCGGAAGTGACGAATGCGATTTTCAGAGCAGCAGGTGGAGAGATGCCAAAGAAAAAATCCTATAATATTCCAATAGGGACGCGCAGTCTGTCTGTGATACTCCTATAGTGACTTATAGTGTGTTTATCATGACTTTGGTTTATGGTTGCATGGTATGTTGATGTCCTATGATAATCCTGTGGTATTCCTATAATATTCCTTTGCTGTGATACTTTCTAAAATGTATTTTATCATTACTATAGTTATTTCCTTTAGGGGAGAGAAGGGAAGAGAGAGCGGGAGAGACCCTTACCAACAATTACTGTAATATTCCTATAATATTCCTATAATACAGCATGCCTGTGATACTCAATAGCGAGTTTATGGTGACCTAGATAGGGTATTTTTTTTATCTCCTATAGTATGCCTGTAGTATTCCACTAATGTTCCTATAAGGACTTTTTATTTTCCTATGATATTTGCATAGTGTCATTCTAAAATGTATTGTAGGATTATTTATGACAGGATTACTACTGCTATTTTTCTTAGGGAAGGGAGAGAGAGACAGAGATAAGAGATAGAGAGAGAGAGAGAGAGAGAGAGAGAGAGAGAGAGAGAGAGAGAGAGAGAGAGAGAGAGAGAGAATCACTACAGTATTTCTTATAATATTCCTATAGGGACTTATTTTATTTTATTTTCTATTTTTTTTAACTTAATTTTAATTTCCTATGGTATTACTACAATACTCCTATTGGGACTTTTTTTTGTATTTCCTATGCTGTCGCTATAATATTCCTATAATATTCCTCGAGGGACTTACGTTTTTTTTTTATTCCTTTTTTGTCTCTTATGGTATCACTGTAATATTCCTACAATAGGCCTATTCCTGTCGCGACTCATAGTTTTGCTGCTGGGATATTTGCCGCGCTCCCCTAAAATGTATTATAGGATTAGGAGAGAGACAGAGAGAGAAGAGAGAGAGAGAGAGAGAGAGAGAGAGAGAGAGAGAGAGACTACTCAGCGCAGCAGTATCGCCCCCTCCTCTCTCTCTCTCTCTCTCTCTCTCTCTCTCTCTCTCTCTCTCTCTCTCTCTCTCTCTCTCTCTCTCTCTCTCTCTCCAATAGGCGCTTCACCATGTAGGAAGCGCACAGTCACCGCTTTCGGATCGGAGCGCCGCACCGACCGGCTCCCGAGAAGCGCTCTTTAAAAAAAAACACCTCTCTCGAGATTTCTAGCGTTTTTTCTCTTTTTGGTTCCTACCAATTTCGCTTTTTTTTTTTTTAGATGTAGACGACAAATCTTAGGGGCAAAGTGGGGGGAGACTCTTCTTCTTCTTGTCGCCTCGCGCGCTGCCATGGACGACTGCTATTATTCCCCAGAAAGCGAGAGGATGGAAGCGTGGCTGGACGACCACTTGGAGTTCACCCACTCCTACTTTATCAGGAAGGCGTCAAGGTAAAAAAAAAAAAAAACTATTGGAAGGAGGAGGAGGGGGGGCGGTGGTGGCACTCAATCTGCTCGTTAAACCAGATTTACTTTGTTTATCTGCAGCGTTGTGTCTGTGCGCGCGCGTGTCGTTGCGCGCGCGTGCGTGCCACAGGGATTCTCTGCAAAGCCTCCTTGTAAAAACCCAGTTTTTTTGGTCCAAATGAGGGAATTGAAATGTATAAAATGCATAAGGATGGCTGCTTTCATTTCATTATTCCTTTCACTTTCCAATGTTACCTCCCTATAGTAGGTCATATAGTAGGCTAACACCCAAAACTCCTCTCAGATGGGGCAAAATCTCATCAATTGCGTGGAGGTATGGGGGGTGTTTCTTGCCCGACTTGCAGGTAGTTTACCTGCATTGCTAACAGCCTCCTGCAGCCTTTTACACAGTGTTTTCTCTACTCTGCCTTTTGCAGCCACCTTCACCCCCCCACCCCCGCCCGCGCCATCCACTTCCCAATCAGTAAAGAGTTATACAGGGGCCCTTTAATCATTAACTTTTACTGCTGCCAATGATTGGGTTTAATTCTCCTTTTGAATAGGTCCTCGGTGATAATTACACAAGCCTTTCTTCCGCGCAGTCGCCTGCATGCGCTGCAAATTAAATGACCTTTTTTTCTCCTTTTTGGCCGAAAATTTTCACTTAATCCTCTCTGCATGGAATAAAGGCCAAACCCCATGAGAACACGGTTAATCGCAAATTACTTCCTATTGCGATATCTGATCATTTACGCTGGAAATGCTGGTGTTATTTCACTGTTTCTCTAGGCAGCTTTGATTTTAAAAGGAAGGATATCTGGGCATTTAATCAGCCTGGCAGTGTATCCTCAGGGCATTCTGGGTGTGTGTTTATTTCAGTGAAGTAGGCTCCCACTCAGACCCATTTATCCACTTAAACTACCCCGGCAACTTAACAAAGTTTTCCTTCCACGGGCCTTAATGGCGAACAGAATCTATCTCGGCTTCCATCTCTATCTTAAGAGTATTTTCCATAAAAAGCTCGCAGGGCGCGTTGTCAGAAGTCGTTAGATGGCATATTTTTCTCGACTGGTTCTCCCTCTCCTGCTGGTTTTGAGTGCATGACGAAATACAAAAAAAAAGTTGATTGGCTCCACACAAGAGGTTTGCACACAACATCAGCGATTCTTCATCAGCCGTTTCTGGTTGAGAGGCATTTCTTAGAGAGGTATTGATTCAGCCGCACCTCTCCCCTGGATACATTAGGGTCGACTCTGTGGGGAGGCGCTCAATGGGAGATGGAGTTAGGACTCAACCTGACCGGGTCTCTCACACACACACACACACACACACAACACACTGCAGTCTCTTATACTTTGCGAGATAACATTCCCATTCTGCTCCGGCCATCGCTCTCCAAGTTTTATTTGCCTGGCTGCGGGCCCAAGCTACACTCGGTTAATTTCATGGCCAGTGCCTTTTACAGTCATTTACAGTCTTTTTACAGGCTTTGGCCTTCTACTCTGTTCAGGTGAACAGAGCCTTCTGACTGGCGTGAAAACACTCAAACTTGTGTGTGTGTGTGTGTGTGTGTGTGTGTTGGTGGCATATGGGTTGATTAGACAATGTGTTGGCTGATTAGAGCGCTCCTCCATAATCGCATCCAATTTGCAATTCGCACACAAAACATACGCCTTCTATCTCTGACACACCCACGCGCATATTTGTTCCAGTAAATATCCACATTAGACACTTGACAGAGCAAGCTCCACACACACACACACACACATACACAAACACACACACAGCACACATACAAAACGAAAACAGTCGATCATTTAGATATCTGCTGTGCCTGGGGAATGCACCATTCAGCATTCAGTTCTCTTTCCTCATGCTCGGTGCCTCATACTGAGCCTACATAATACTTTTCATTCATACGTTTCTCCTCAGCATGTTCTACAAATGAAATTGTCAGTTGCATTATGTTTAATTGCTGCTCATTTGCTCTAGTCTTACTTATACTCAATTTTCTTTGCTGTGTCCTGTTGCTATTTGCTCCTGCGGTGACCCAGTTTCCCGGGATCAATAAAGATTCTTCGTATCTTGCAGCCTGGTACCCTCACAAAATTTGGTGAAATGAGCACCATGTCTTCAAATGCAAACTGCTCCATGCATGAAAAGTGAGAGAAATAAGTTCCCAGACTGTGAAAAAATTACGTGGAGGAGACATTACTAGAAACAGGCAGTAGTTTGACATTGAAATAGTGTGGTGGAAAGTAAGGGTGTGGAGGTCGGAGCATGGGTGGGTAGAAACTCTGACAACCCAGGTCCAATTCCCATCTCATGGGAATTCGTTGTCTACTGTGAGTCTTCAAATTTCAGCAGGTTTCTCTTATTTAACCATGACCAAAGCCTTAACCCTAACTGTTTTACTTTAAATTTAACTGTTGGTTAACCTTTTCATGTGACGAACACATGAAAATGGCATGTCCAATTCTTGCTATTGTCACGTAATCCAAATCGTGGTGGACAAACGTAATCTTCACATAATTTGTGTCCACAACCCGTAATCTGTGTTTCGTCATGTTCATTTCAGGAAATTTTGTTGTATCTTGCCTGACAATTCAACTGACAGTTCATCTGTAACCTCGCTAACACCCTTACACCATGTGGGTCATGGAGCCTGATATATTCTCTTCTTTATGTCGACAGGGAGATGGTGAACGCCTGGTTCGCTGAGCGCGTCCACACCATCCAGCCCTCCGCCTCCAAAGAAACCCCCCCACCACAGCGCGCCCACCAGTCCTCCACAGACCCCTGCCCCCCCGCCACTCCCACCTCCACCATCCTCCCTCCCACCTTAAGCCTCTACGACGGACGCTGCCCTTCCCCGGTCCCCAGCCCAGCCCCCGGCACCCCGACTCGCAAAATCTCAGCGTCGGAGTTTGACCGCCCGCTCCGACCCATCGTGGTCAAAGACTCCGAGGGCTCGCTGACGTTTCTGAGCGACGCCGACCGCGAGCCGGTCCCTCTCCGGGCCCTGGTGATGGGTGAGGGTGGCGTCGGCGTTGGCGGCGGAGGTGGTTCGGGCGGTTCAGGTGGGGGTGCTGGTAACGAAGGCGGTTGCGGCGGGGCCGACGGTGCCGGTGGGGGCGACCGCTGTGCCAGGCTGCTGGAGCTGGTGAAGGACGTGTCCAGCCACCTGGACGTGACGGCGCTCTGCCACAAGATCTTCCTCCACATCAACGAGCTGATCGCCGCAGACCGCTACTCGCTGTTCTTGGTAGGTATGGAGGGTGAAAAGGGTTGGAATTCTGACAAGTTTTTACCACAGTGCCATGGTCTACAAGAGCCAAATTCAGCCAAGGGGATAGGAAGTGAGGCATATTCCTCTATACCTGAACTTTTCCCCCAACTGCAAACTCTGTCATTATCTTCTTACCCGGACATGTCATTCAACTCCACTGAAGTTTGTACGACCATCAAACACAATGAGTTAGGTACCACAATTTCATGCTAGCTTGCTAGCTTTCTCTCTAACCACTGAAGTTAAAAGGTCTAACCCTAACCCTACTGTTCCAAAAAGGGCATACAATGACCATAAATGTTCCCTAAACAGCTCCTGCAGCATAATTCAAGTATTCTGTAGCCAAACAATTGCACTGTGAGTCCAAAAGGCCTAGATTTACCATTGCTACCATTATGTAGCATTATTCTATGTAGCATTATTCTAGGTTGAAGAAACACTAGCAAAGTAACGCCCGCTAGGCAATAAGTTCACGACTAACAAGACAAGATCCCTATCTCTTTGAATGGGGAGTCATCTGTAAAAAAGTTCTGCCATACATATCATCATTTGCATTTCATGTTTAGGAACACTGAAGAATTGTATACAACACAGTTTTACATTTTCTTCCAAAGGACAGTCTTACTGTTTCCCCCGGCTAGAATATTGCCTCATAACTATGTAAATCTAGGCCTTTTGGACTCGCAGTGTAATTGTTTGGCTACAAAACGCTTTGAGTTTAGAGAAATTGGATGGTCATTTTACGCCTTTTTGGAAATGTAACAACCAGGTCCTGTTCACTACAATTTTAGGGAGAAAGCTGAGATGGAGCTGCAGTAGCTAACTCGCTGTGTGTTTGATAGTTGCACAAACTTCAGTGGAGTTTCAAATGACATGATTCAACTGACAGAATTAACATTTTGGGGTGAACTGTTCCTTTAAGATACTTTTTCTTCCTCAGCTCATAAGAAAGCCATGTCGATAATCACGATTGATATCACTGTGTTATTGGGCTGCACAATGTAAATTAGGCATGAATTCTTAGAGTGGGTAAAGTTATGGGCTGTTTAAACTAGATTAGCCATGGTAGGCTAAATTGAACTACAGTACATTCCTCTTCTCTCTTGGGGTCGGTTTATTTTCCTTTTTTTTCCCTTTTTTATGTACTCGATTACGGAAATACGTTCTTCCCTAGGAGGACTAGGAGGATACTGGGTACTCTTAAACAAGCGCACCCTTCATCTTGCTTTTCATACTAACATATAATGTTTTATTGAAGGTCGCCCATGTAGCAAATCCTCCTGTTCTAATTCAGATGTGTGACGAACCCTACATCCTGCTCTTTCTCTGTGTGTGTATGTGTGTGGTCCCAGGTGGGCGAGGACAGCTCCAACAGGAAGTTCCTGGTCAGCCGCCTGTTTGACGTGGCCGAGGGATCCACGCTGGAGGAATCCTCCAATAGCTGCATCCGCCTGGAGTGGAACAAGGGCATTGTGGGACACGTGGCCGCCACGGGCCAGCCACTCAACATCAAAAACGCTTACGAGGTGAGAGCGAGGAGAATTTCACTTGGTTTTGTCTCGTTTTAGTATCAAAAAAATACAAGTATGTAGCGTTCTCTCCAGAATTTTATTCATGTCAGGGTGGAAAAGCCTTTGACACAGAATTTAGACCATCATGGGACACTAAAACTGTATTGAATGCCAGGATAATAATAACAATACTACTACTACTACTGCTACTACTGATAATAATTATATTCATGCATACTTATGTGGAATCTGATCAAAATATCGCATTAGAATAAGAACTAGATAAAGTCTTTGCTTCCCAGAGGTAACACTGCTGATGTTAGCATGGAGCCTGATGATGAACATAATGAAGTGGTGTGGAGTGTGTGTGCATTTGTGTGTGTGTGTGCGTGTGTGTGTGTGTGTGTGTGTGTGGTTGTGGTTGTGTGTGTGTGTTGAAACAGGCGGTGTTTGCACTGGGCTGTATTTGATGGCTCTTTGCTGACAGAGCACAGACCTGGGGGGAGGAGAAGGGGAGGGGGTGGGGGTGATCAAAGAAGGGCAAGTAGGTCAAAGTGCTC